>NW_026652424.1:0-61492 GCF_009828535.3 Hylobates moloch | reverse complement strand
CTGAGAATGATGTTTTCCAGTTTCATCCATGTCCCTACAAAGGACACAAACTCATCATTTTTTATGGCTGCATAGTATTCCATGGTGTATATGTGCCACATTTTCTTAATCCAGTCTATTGTTGTTGGACATTTGGGTTGGTTCCAAGTCTTTGCTATTGTGAATAGTGCCGCAATAAACATACGTGTGCATGTGTCTTTATAGCAGCATGATTTATAGTCCTTTGGGTATATAGCCAGTAATGGGATGGCTGGGTCAAATGGTATTTCTAGTTCTAGATCCCTGAGGAATCGCCACACTGACTTCCACAATGGTTGAACTAGTTTACAGTCCCACCAACAGTGTAAAAGTGTTCCTATTTCTCCACATCCTCTCCAGCACCTGTTGTTTCCTGATTTTTTAATGATGGCCATTCTAACTGGTGTGACTTCTAATCTACTTTTTGTCTCTATGAATTTGTCTACTCTAGGTATTTATGTAAAATCATACAACACATATCTTTTTTTATCTAACTTATTTAATAATTTTATTTTCATGATGTTTTCAAGATTCATTCATATTATAGCATGTAACAGAACTTAATTCCTTTTTCGGCTGAATAATAATATTCCAGCATATGCGTGTATCACATTTTGTGTATCCATTCATTTGTTGATGGACACTTGGGTTGTTTCCTCCTTTTGGTTATTGTGAATATTGCTCATGATGAACATTGGCTTACAGGTATCTGTTTGAGTCCCTGTTTTCATTTTTTTTTTTTTTTTTTTTTTTTTTTTGTGACGGAGTTTTGCTCTTGTTGCCGAGGCTGGAGTACAGTGGCGTGATCTCAGCTCACTGCAATCTCTGCCTCCTAGGTTCAAGCGATTCTCCTGTCTCAGTCTCCTGAGTAGCTGAGATTACAGGTGCCTGCCACCACGCCTGGCTAATTTTTCGTATTTTTAGTAGAGGTGGGGTTTCATCATGTTGGCCAGCCTGGTCTTGAACTCCTGACCTGAGGTGATCTACCCATCTCAGCCTCCCACACTGCTGGGATTACAGGTATGAGCCACCACACCCGGCCCCTATTTTCAATTCTTTTGGATGTATACCCAGGAATGAAGTTGTTCAATCATATGATAATTCTGTGTTTAGCTTTATGAGGAAATGCCAAAATGTTTTTCACAATGGCTGCACCATTATACATATACTTACCAGAAATGTTTGAGAGTTCCAACTTTTTTACATTCTTGCCAACATGTTATTTTTAATTTTCCTTTACTATAGCTATGTGAAGTGGTATCTATAAGAATTTATAATAAATAAGAATTTATTGCTGGATTCTTAATTATGTGCCATTGATCAATGATTTTTATTAGTACTATAATGCTTTGATCACTGTACCTTTATATAAGATTTGAAATTTAGAAAAAGATCTCCAAATTTTTTTCAAAATTGTTTTGATTATTCTAAATGTTTTGCATTTTCATTTGCGTTTTAGGACCTGCTTATCAATTTCTGTGAGAATAAGCCTCCTGGAATTTGATAAGGATTATTTTGAATGTATAGATCAATTTGGGGAGAATTCCCATTTTAACAGTATTGAGTCTTTCAATCCATAAATATTGAATATCTCATCATTTTAAAAAACTTTAATTTTCTTCAAAGCTTTGTAATTTTTACAGTGCAAGTCTTGTTCTTACATTACCTTTATTTGTGTATACTTTTTTAATGCTATTGTGAATGTGTCTCTTAATTTTACTTCCAGATTGTTTATTGCTCACCTGTAGAAATATAATTGATTTTTATATATTGATCTTGTATTATATCCTGTGAACTAGATGTGCTTTTTAAAAATTACTTCTAATAGTTTTTTTTTTGTGGACTCTTTGGGGTTTTCTATATACAGGATCATGTCATCAAATAAAGACAGTTTTGCCACTTTCTTTACAAACTGGATGACTTTTATTTCTTTTTCTTGGGTGGTTGGAGCTTCCAGTTCTGTGTTGAATAGAGGAGATGAGAGTGGACATCTGTGGCTTTTACCCTGTCTTAGAGGAAAAGAATTTGTTCTTTCACCAATATGTATGATATTCACTGTAGGTTTTTTGCACATGTTCTTTATCAGGTTCTATTCTAAGGTTGCTGAGAGTTTTTATCTTGAATGCGCATTGGATTTTGTCAAATGTTTTCTCTGTATCTGTTGAGATGTTCAGTTGGTTTTTATTCTGTATTAATATGATGTATTACTTTAATTGATTTTTAGCTGTTAAAACCTCATGTTTCTGGGGTAATTAAAAAAGATAGCTTATCATCTTTTTTTATATGTTGTTGAATTTGGTTCACTAATATTTTATTGAGGATTTTGGCATCTGTATTTGTGAGGCATATTGGTTTGTAGTTTTCCTTTCTGGTAATAATTTGTCTGGCTTTGCTATCAGGGTGTTATTGCATCCCATAATGAGTGGGAATATTCTAGAATGAGATGTGAGTAATGTTCTTAAATCTACTTCTTATACTTCTCAGAAGAATTTGTGGAGTATTAGTATTATTTCCTCCTTAAGTGTTTGATGAAATTCCCCAGTGAATGAATCTGAGCCTGGACTTTTCTTTGTGGGAACATATTTTAAATGCTCATTTAATTTTTGTACTTGCTGTAGATGTATTCAGATTTTCTATTCCTTCTTTAGTCAGTTTTGGTCATTCGTGACTTTTTAGGGATTTGTCTATTTAATCTAAGTTGTTGAATTTGTTGGCATAAAGTTGTTAATATTTCTTCATCTTTCTAATTTCGGAGGGGTCAGTGGTAATCATCTCTCTTTCATTCCTGATTTTTGTGGCTTTCTTTCTCTCTCTCTCTTTGCCAAGGGTTTGCCAATTTTGTTTTTAAAGAACCACCTTTTGATTTTTCCTCTATTGTTTTTGTTTTACATTTCTTTAATTTTTCCTGTCATCTTTGTTTTCTTCATTCTGTTTTCCCTTGATACGGTTTACTCTTCTGTTTTCTACATTTTAAAGGTGAATTCTTAGATTACTGATTTGAGATGTTTTCTTTAATATAGGAATGTAACACTATACATTTTTTTCTAAGTCTTGTGTTAGCTGCATCCCATACATTTTGACATGAGTTGTATTTCTATTATTCAGATTAAAATACTTGCTCATTCCCCTTGTAATTTAAAAAAATTTTTTCTTTGACCCATATTTAGAAATAAGTGCATTATTGTTGGTAAATATACTTTATATGATTTTAATCCTTTTAAATCTGCTAATGCTTTCTTTGTGGTCTGGCGTATGACTTATCTTGGGTTCTAGGGTAGCTTGAAAAGAATGATTATTTTGCTGCTGTTGTGTGGAGTGTGCTTTAGATGTGTGTTAAGGTAAGTTGATTGGCAATGTTATAAGTCTTCTGTATTTTTGTTGATCTTCTGTCTGCTTGTTCTATTTGTTATTGAAAATTGAAGTGTTCAACTATTGTTTCTCTTTAATTTTGTCAGTTTTAGTTTTATGTATTTTGGACCCCTGTTATTGCATACATATTTATAAATTGTTATCTTTACCTGCTGAATTGACCCTCTTATAAAATTTCCATTTCTTTCTAGTAACAATTTTTGTCTTTAAATTCATATTGTCTGATATTAATATAGCTGTCCTTTGATTACTGTTTTCATGATATATCTTTTCCCATCCTTGTATTTTCAACTGATTTGTATCTTTGTATCTAATGTGAGTCTCTTCCAGACAGCATATGTTTGTCAAGTTTATTTTTCTCAGCCTGTACTGTTAATCTGCACCCTTTGATTAGAGTGTCTAATTCATTTATATTTGTTTATATTTAATGTAATTATTAAGATTTAAGTATACCATTTCATTAGGTTTTCTATAAATGTTATATATTTTTTGTTCCTTCATTCCTCCATGACTGCTTTCTTTTGTGTTAAATGGATTTTTTTTTTAAATGCATCATTCTTGTTGTTTCTTTTAGTATATTTTTTGAGTTACTTTCTTAGTAGTTATCCTGGGGATCGTAACAAATAACTTAAAATTCAGTTCAGGTTAATCCTGGAATAATTTCAGACATATACAGAATTTTTTTTCTCAATTGCATGCTTTTTTTGCCTTGTAAATTACATATTTATATGTTATAAGCCTATCAACAAAGTTTTATAATTATTGCTTTATACAGTTGCCTTTTAAAACAAACAGGAGAAAAGCGTTCTCAAAAACAATTATACTGTATTTTATATTTAACTATTTAATTGCCTTTATTGGTACTTTCAGATTTTTTTCATATGGATTTGAATTATTTCAGCTGGAAGTAATCCTTTAGTGTTTCTTGTAGAGCAATTCTGCTGGCGACAAATTCTCTCATTTTTTTCTTTATATGGGAATGTCTTAATTTTCATTTTTGAAGGATAGTTTTGCTGGATATATAATTTTAGGTTCATAGTCCTTTTTTTTCCCCCCCAGCACTTTGAATATTTCACCTCAGTGCCTTCTGGTCTTTATGGTTTCTAACGAGAAGTCAGCTGTTAATCTTACAGAGGATTCCCTGTAATATGCAAGTCATTTTTTTCTGTTGTTTTACAGATTCTGTCTTTGAACACTTTGTCTTGATGTGTGTTTGACTCTTTGAGTTACCCTATTTGGAGTTCATTGAACTTCTTGGATATGTAATTTAATGTTTCTCATCAAACGAGACATTTTTGGCCATCATTTCTTTTCTGTTGTAGTGTTTTTGAGGTTTTTAAAAATTTGTTCTTAGGGTTTTTATCTCTGCTTACATTACCCACCTCTTCTTGCATGTTTTACACTTTTTTCCATTAGAGCTTTTGGCATATTAATCATAGTTACAAGTTTCTGGTTTGATAATTACATAATCTCTGCCATATATAAGTCTGATTCTGATGCTTGCTTTGCCCCTTCAGATTGTGTGTTTTCTTGCCTTTCAGCATGCCTTGTAATTTTTTGTGGAAAGCCAGGCATGATGTACTGAGTAACAGGAACTGAAGTAGTAAATAGGTCTTTAGTGTGAAGTTTTGTTTATCTGGCTTGTAGGTTTAACATTTTCTATAACTGTAGGTTTAACATTTTCTGTAACTGTAGGTTTTCTGTAGCTGTAGGTTTTTCTGTAACTGTAGGTTTCACAGGCTTTAGTTTCCCCTAGTATCCTTGCTTTTTTCTCCTTTATTTTCTTTGGGCTTCCCTAGGAACGCCACCTTAAGTAGAGTCTGTGCCTTGCAGCTATTTTAGTTGTAATCCACTGTTATTCTATTAGAGCCCTGTTGATGTAGTGATAAGGTGTTGTGGAGAGGAAACATTCTATAATCTTGTGATAAACCTCAGATTTGTTTAGTAGGCCTGAGTCCCTGGGCTGTGACATTCAGAAGAGTTTCTTAGCATTTTTTTTCTCCTGTTCTGTGAGACAGGGATACTACAGGGGACTGAGTTGTATAATCACCTTCTCCTAGGTCAGATAAAGTTCTGACAAAGTAGTTTCCATTGGGAGAAGGCCTTTATTATATAGAACAGAATGCTCTGGGCATATTTCAAAATACTTTTCCCCAGATGCATTATGGCATGCTTACTTTTCCCCCTGCCCTTGCTGAGCACATGATTTATTTATTTATTTTGTTTTTATTTTTATTTTTTTACCTCCAATCTTCACCAGGAGAACCTAGTGGGACTTCTGGGGGTAAAACTTATGAAAGTGTATGGGTGCCCTAAGACTGAGCCCCCAGTAGTTTGTTTTTTCTTCAAGCTAGTTTATACTCAGCCTCCAGCAAATCGTGAGTTACCACTTAAGTGTTCCTACAGTTACTTCCTCTAGTAGCGCTCCTCTTAGTAAGCTGTGATTTTGTGTCTCCAGTTTTCAGTGCAACCATTTGCCCTGAGACCTCAGTTCTCTGGTGTATCTAAGAATTGTCCATGTTCAAGTTTTCCAGTATTTTTCATGTTGGGAGAGTGGGACTTTGAAGCTCTTTACATGTTGCAACAGAAACCAGCAGTATCATCTCTTCAGTTATTCTTTCTCTCTTCTTCTAGGACCCCCATTATGTGTAACTTCATGCACTTGGGGATGTCGCAGAGGTGCCAGAGATTCTGTTCATTTTTTTTTTTCATAATTTATTCTTTTCCTCAGACCACATCATCTCAATGTATCTTTGAATTTGCTGGGTCTTTTTTCTGCCCATTTTTATCAGCTGTGGACTCCTTACATGAATATTTCCTTGCAGTTAACATACCTTTCAATTCCAGAGTTTTTATTTTGTTCCTTTTTGTGATGTCTGTCTCTTTCTTGACATTTTTTATTTTGTGAGAGTTAAAGAATTAAAGGAAAGTATGAGCATGATGGTTTCCTTTAAAGTTTTCGTCTTTTCAACATCTAGGCTTCATCAGGGACAGCTTCTATTGACTCCTTTTCCTGTGTATGGTCTGTACATTCCTATATCTTTGCATGCTTCATATTTTGGTTAAACACTATAAATTTTAAATTATTTAATATGTAAACTTTGGAAGTTCAAATTTGTTATCCCCCCAGAGTATCATCCTGTTGATAAGGCTGCTGTTTCTTTGTATAGTGACTTTTCTGGACTAATCTCATAAAGTTTATTTTCTTCATTGTGTGGGAACACTGAAATCTCTGTTGGGTTTGATTAGTGGTCAGTTAATGATTGGACACCAAATCCCTTTTACTAAGTCTCCCATCCTTCTATGAAGGGCTCTGTATATGTGTTGTGGATGGCTGTTTCCTAAGCTTGTATATGGCCCGGTACATGTGGGTGGAGTTCCAGATACCCACTGTGGACATCTCATTTCACAGATCTCCCATTTAAATTTTTGGCTGGACTCTTTGCCCAACTGGTATGGCCAACTTAATAGCTGTAGTGTTAATCAATTGCAGCTGATTGTTTTTGACAAATGCCCTAGGGAAGAGGGCTTTTCCTGCTTGGTGAGCTCTGCATGACATCAAGTAAGGATAGTGCCTTGTGAATGGGGCTTCCCAGAGAGCTGTGAAGCAGGTCAGATAGTGACATTGCTCCAGAGAGGGCGCTTTTGGGGAAGTCTGAACTGGGTCTGCTCCCTCTGGTGGCTACAGGACTACACATTTTCACAGTTTCTGTGTTTGGGAGGCTGCTGGTTCTTAGGCTACTGTGAATGGAGCTTAGGAGAGAGGGATGGAGTAGACCAAGTTAAAATGCCATGAACCAAGCCTTTCTAGCTAAGATTCAGCAACTTTCCTAAGTTAATGCTTTAGATTGTTGTACAGCTTTGGTTAATTTTCAGAATTTTCAAAAAAGTTGATTTTGAAAATTGTGGTAGCATTTTCATTGTTTTTATGGATGAGAGCATTTCCACAGATCTTCACTCCACCATTCTGAAAGTGCCCCCAACTTCGAATGGATGAATATTAATAACAAGTGAAAAAGTCCCTGAAGATTACATACAGCCTTTACCCATTTTATCAACTTAGAAACAATGAAAAGAACGTATGTACTTATAAATACATAAAAATATACACAGTATTTGTATTACACAAAAATAGATAAACATAAAACTATAAAAAGTAAAGTACAGGATTCTGGATAGTGGTTACCTCAGACGGTGGCAGACCAAAGGATGGGAGTGGGGGTTACCTAGAAATATATGTGTCATAATTAAGGTCCAGTTTTATTTTGTAGTGGTGGGTTCATGGATTCTTATGGCATAATTAAAAATATATACACAGGCAAAAACATTTTATGGTTGTGTTTGCCTTCACGTTAACACACGAAATGAGGAATCTATTATGCAACAGAGCTTTATAAAGGAGCTTTAACCTAATTTTTCAAAGCCATTCTTACAGCCAGAAGAATTGCTTATGGAGCTTGTCTCTACCCAGTCTCGTATAGGTCTGCCTCAGCTGGCCGAACTCCAGTGTCAGGACAGGACAGTGATGATGAGGAGGGAAGGGACAGCAGCCAGTGCCAGTTCGAGATGAGTAGTCATCTAATACTGCCTCTGCCTGGGTCTGTGCTGCCATCTGCAGCCTCATAGCCCTAAGCTCCATAATGTGTCCTGATGGATTTAGAAAATACATAGGGAGCTGTCATTGTGAGTCTGAAAAATATACAGATCACGCTTCACTTACTAAAATCCATACTTGATGATGTCAGCCACTTACATGAGCATTCAAGAGGTCTTCTAGAATAATCACATGACAAGATTTGGGGGAATACACAGAATTCCAATCAAGATGAGTCGAGCATAATATCATGGCAGGATCAGAATGGAAAGGTAACTGAAAACTTGGAAATTTAAACAATTACAATTTTCCTGTTTACTGTGTTAGAAGAGCATTATGGGGCCTTGAAAATGGGAGTGTCACCACTGGGTAATATATTTTATTCAAAGACTTTTTGAGAGAGAGCATCTGTAGAGTCAAATGGTACTTCCCAAACTTTTCCATGTATGGAACCCATAGAACATCATAATTTTATGGTTTGCTGGGGAAAATCACAAGACCACTCATGGCCCAGGTGAGTCTTGAAGAGGCTGTGGCCACAATATACCGAGCCAGCCATAGTTCACTGGATGGGAAACCCAAGTTTGACTTCCAGATTTACTTCTTACTTGCACTTTGGGCAGTTACATTACTTCTCTGAGCCTTATTATTATTATTTTTATTGTGGAGATAATGCTACTGATGTGTAATGATTTTGTATCTACTAATATTAGAATGTATGAATGACCCCTTAATTTTTCAAATACTTAAACTATTAACATCTGAATCTTGGCCAAAATGAGCACAAATGGCGTTTGTATAAATGCCTAGTTATTGAATGTTATCACTATTTAACTATCTGGATTTGAAGACCAGTGCATGGCATTTGCTAGGAGTTTATATCATGTTCTTAGGTATTTGTGTAGCTGTCTTTACTGCATCTGTCGATTAGGAGGTAAGAACACCTGCTGAATATGTACCTTGCGCTAGCTATTGTGGGAGATATAAAAGAAGCACAAAACTGGATCCTATCCTCTTGGAACTCAATCTGGTTTGTGAGGTTTAGCTTTTATGTGACTCATAGATAGAGCAATGTCACAGAAAATAATATGCAGAAAATAAATACAAAAAGAACTTAGAGAAAGCTTCATGTGGCTCAGTGTCCTGCACTCAGTAGGATATGTGGCGGATATATATAAAATCTAATTGACATTCTTAGGAAAGGCTTTAATGAAGACTGGAGAATGAATGATATCTGTTATAAAGGATGGTGAGGCTTGGCTATTCAGAGAGTAATGGAGGAGGTACTTCAATAGTTTTTATTGTGTCTTCCCAAGAAATTCACTTGGAAGCACAGTGTTTATTTCTGAAGAGGCAAAGACCAAGTTTTAGAAAAGAAATTTCTCCTAAATACTATTATAAAGTTTGAGTATTTCTATTATGATTTTATTACATCCCATCTGTGGTAGGTGTTTTATTGAAATTATTTGAATGTTATCAAGCTGTGACAACAATGCTTTAAAGGTCACACACAAAACACAATTAAATTTCCCAAGTGAAATAAGAATGTGCATTGTGAAAGGCAGAGAATTTCAAGTAGTTCAGTTTTTTTTTTTTGTTGTTGTTGTTGTTGTTGTTTTTTCATCTGGGCCATTTTTGAGGTGTTTAAATCACAAAGTTGTTTTTCTTCTTGATTGCAGTTTTCCCTTAGTTGTTTGTGTAGCTTAAAAATGGAAACCAGTGTGTTTAAGTTGCAATATTTTTGAGTCTATTAGTTAATATAAACTTTATTTTACACTCAAAAGTAGATTGCATTATAGCTATGTGGAATGTAAAGATTATTTTGCACTTATATAAATGTGATAGCTTCTGATTGATAGAGATTTAATTATGCAAACTTTGGCGTATTATGAATTAGATAAAACATTTATATTCCTCTGTTCTTTCTTTCTTTCTTTTTTTTTTTTTTTTTTTGAGACAGAGTTTCACTCTGGAGTGCAGTGGTGCTGTCTTGGCTCACTGCAACCTCTGCCTCTCGGGTTCAAGTGATTCTCCTGCCTCAGCCTCCCCAGTAGCTGGGATTAGAGCTGCATGCCACCACACTCAGCTAATTTTGTATTTTTAGTAGAAACGGGGTTTCTCCATGTTGATCAGGCTGGTCTTGAACTCCTGACCTCAGGTGATCTGCCCGCTTTAGCCTCCCAAAGTGTTGGGATTACAGGTGTGAGTCACCATGCCTGACCTATACCTCTGTTTCTTATGAGCTTACTTATTAGGAGATCTCTAAGATTCCTTTAATTTAAAATTTTGTAGTTTCATTTTACCTATTTACATCATTAAAGTAATGAGTAGTTGCTTCTTTGAAATGGTGGGAAATGAATTTTGGAGAATTGTTAGTTATTATTGCTCATTTAAGGTTATTTGAATGTTGTGACTATTTGATGGTGTTTTTTGTTTGATTTGTGATGCTGACTCATAAATGCCATGAAAAACAGGTCTTTTTGTTCTCACTGAAGGAGGGATTGTTTAGCAGCTTAATGACTTTGGTAAGTAAAAGTTTATTTACACCTATGAGAAAGATGACGGGTAATACCTAGATATCTTAGTAAAGAGTAAAGAGAGCACAAATACAATAAGATAAGGAGACTCAGTATCCTATCAGCTTTTTGATGTAAAATGGTGCAGTAGTTACTACCTAAGAGAATAGTCCATTTCCATGCTGATTGCTCACTTGTGTGCTCTACTGAAAGGGTGAGGGCACTGTGCATCTGACTGGATACTGGGGTACTCTGTTTCCAAGCTGCATTACAGGGATATGAAATATATATATATATATATATATATTTATCTTATATATGTATATTTATTCCATATACAGGCATACCTTGGAGATATTGTGGGTTAGGGTCCAGACCATTGCAATAAAGTGAATCACACAAATTTTGTGGTTTCCCAGTGTGCATAAAAGTTGTGTTTATGCTATTTTGTAGTCTGTTAAGTGAGCAATAGCATTATGGCTAACAAGAGTACATACCTTAATTAAACATTTTCTAAAAAATGCCTGCATAGAGACATGAAGTGGGCTCATGCTATTGGAAAAATGGCATCAATAGACTTGCTGGACATGGGGCTGCCACAAACCTTCAAAATTTGTAATTTTACAAATTAAAGCCTTCAATTTGTGAAAAACACGATATCTGTGAAGCACAATAAAGCTAAGTACAGTAAGACAAGGTGTGCCTATATATGTTTGTGTGTATATTTAAATAACTTATATTAATAGCTGCAAACAGTAGATTTCTTCCGGTGTATGGCTTTGTCATTGTTATCACTGATTTGTAATAATTTACCTCTTTTTTATGTATTTTATTATTTTCTGCCATGGTTGATAAACAAGTTAATTTACTCTCAGAACAGAGAATCTGCAGGATTATTAATAGGGTCTGTTGACTTCTTTTGTCATCTAAACAACTTGTTAGTCTGCCCTTAGGCTTGACATTATTTTTGTTGTGCAAGAATATTCAGTAAAAAGTTTTGACACGTTTAAAATCATTAAATACTTCCAAACTGGTTTTGAAAGCTTCTCTGGGCTGAAAGCCAGTTGATTCTTGTCAGTCTTTTTGCATGACTGAGGTCAATTACTTCAGAGCTTGAACAACTGCAGCCTTGGTAAATGGTCCGCACTGTCCAGTGCTACAATATGGGAGGCTTTTAAATGCTACTGTAATTGGTAGTTTAACAAATGTGTTTTGGTTGGACAAGAATATAAAAGCTATTTTGGAGCATTTTCAAAGGCATGAAGTTTAAAATAATGTAATGTTAATTTTGTGCTCTGTAATGTAGATCATAAGATTGAAGTCTTAATGTTTGTATTAAGTAAATGAAAATATTCAAGTGAAACTTGTGTGGAAAAGGAACTGCCTGTGTTCAGAAAGATTCTGAACAAAAGTAAGTGAATTTTCAGAATTGAACTAACAGTTGCCAGAGGGTGTGGATTCTGATGATGTCCTACCTGCGGCAGCCTTTGTGACTTTGGAAAGCCTTGGTTTTCTTATTTTTAAAGAGGATCTAGTCCAACACTGGTCTACTCAGACTTCCTCATTTAAAAAAAACAAACAAAAAAAAACTTTCCTTAATCTTGGAATGCTTTTCAAAAGAACTAAGTGTGGCATATTGGTGGCTCTATGAGTACTCTGGTATTGTAGGAGTTGAAGTGTGAGATGGAGAGTAAGAGTAACTGGGGGTAAAACTTAGACCCACGGTGTCCAGAAGATTCAGAGCCTTATCGCTGCACAAAGGAGCACAGATTTTACACACTGAAGTGCCCAAGTTGGATGCAGACATGCTGTGGGCTGACCACTGGTTTTTGTGTTTATCCTGAATATAGTATGCCACAAAATTTGAATGTATATGCTTTTACAGATCTCTGTGCTCTCTCTAGCTCCCCAAAAATCTCTGCCTCTCTTTAGTTTCATGATAAACTGTTTTATCTGTCTCTTGCCTTTGAAAGCTTTTGGGTTTACCCCATGCTGGAGTAACATGTAGATCTAGAAGGATTTTGAGCAGGAGGTAGTGTTATCAGATATGCTTATAAGGAAAGCTCACTTTAGCAACAGAGCTGACACAGTAGTAGCAGGTAGTGAATTCTGCAAGAGAATTGACACTAGTCATCTTGATTGTACTTAGTTACTTACTTCTTCAGTGTAGTTCTGTTGTGCTTATTTTTCTTTTCTTTTTTTTTTTTTTTTTTTTTTTGAGAGAGTCTTGCTCTGTCCCCCAGGCTGTAGTGCAGTGGCATGATCTCAGCTCACTGCAACCTCTGCCTCCCAGGTTCAAGCGATTCTCGTGCATCAGCCTCCTGAGTAGGTGGGATTACAGGCACGCCCCACCATGCGCAGCTAATTTTTCTATTTTTAGTAGAGACAGGGTTTCACCATATTGGTCAGGCTGGTCTCAAACTCCTGACCTCAAGTGATCCACCTGCCTTGGCCTCCCAAAGTGCTGGCATTACAGGTGTGAGCCACCGCTCCTGGTCTCTTGTGCTTAATTTTCTAAACAAACTCTAGAACAAGTTAGTCAAGTGGTTAATCCACATGATTTTTGTTCTTATTTAAAATCTGATGCATTCAAAATGTGAACTCCATTACCACCTCACTGAGCCACCCTTGGCATAGCATTTGGATGTGTATATTACACTGGACTCTTGGCTTTAAAAACCATCTATCTATATCTGTGGGAAAGCTTTTCAGATAGCCCAGGCAATATAAATAGCCCTAGATTTACCCTTAAGTAGTAAATGTGTTTCTTTCTGTGGAGTTACTCCTTGTGTCTGAGGGATCCTCCCTGGGTTATTTTTTTCTTCTCCACTGGTCTGGCTTGGCATATGATTGTCAAGAACAGGCACTCTGGTCAGACAGACCTTGTTCAAATCTTCTCTCTCTCTCCAACTGTGGGCCAGTTCGTTAATCTACTTGAGCATTGGTTTCTTATTCTATAGATCGTTTTGTGGATTAAGTGAAACATCATACTGAAAACACTTAGTTTTATCATCCATACCAGGGCACTAAACGAGAATAAACCAACCTCCTAGTTTTTGGATGTGTTTGACACGAGGGGGTATTTAGGGGAAAATAATATTTGACCATTCATCAGACTTTTTGAATGATGGAGAAAGCATGCACAATGTCCATGTAGGCACATACCTGTATATACAGGAGACTTAAACATGTGCATGTTTACATCCATATATACAAAATGAATTTAGAAAGTTAATTGAATCGAGGAATTTCTGTTTCATAAGATAAATGTGAACAGTACATTTGTAATGTAAGCAGTCTACTTTTTTACTCAAACAAGCAGAACCCTTTTTTAGTTTTAAACTCTTTGTAGACAAGATTGAATAAACTACAGAGTGGACGAGGCACAGAGAATTGGTTGCCAATGGGATCAAGAATGCTAGAGGAAAGGGCAGAGATTATCCTTTCACCCAGAATTGCTCTGTCTCTCCCTTACTAGGTAGGAAAACAAACAAATAACAGAGACAAGGGCTCCTGCTCTGCACTAATGATGCGTGGGGTGAAAGAAGTCCTTGCACACTGGCTCCTCTTTCCTGCTTGGTTCACAACCTACTCAGCACTTTCTGGAACTTTGCATTAAAAATTTCATAGATCCCAGCAGGAATTTTCTAAAACACATAATCTTTGCTTATAGCCATTACCCAGTCTTGCGTTCTTTCAGGGACTGATTGAAAACAAAGCTTTCACAAGCTCTCTTGTATGATGCTAGCCTTCATGACATTTGCATCCTGCCAACTGACACTTTTGGTGACCATCCTGCCAAGTGACACTTTTGGTGACTAGTGCCTTGGTTGAGTGGTCTCAGCAACCTGCTTAAATCTCTGCAATTAAAATATATAAATGAATGAACCAGTAAAATGAAGGAAAAATCAACATAGTGGCGGGATACTTACATCCAGAAATATGTTTATCTAAGGGTGTGATATTGGGCAGCCAGCTCTCATTTAAGAAATTAGACTTATTTTTAGGAAATCAGCTTTCTGCTAGTGACCTACATTATAAAATATTATAAACTCCCAAGCTGGATACTATAAATCGAAGATGAAGTTCTTTCATTTTGCAGTTATACAATGGAATATTATGTGTCAGGTACTGTCTAGGTATTGGGTATACAAGGATAACTAAGAATTTGTCCTTCTCCTCAAGGAGTTCCCACTTTTGTGGCAGAGAGGGCCTTGAAAACAAATCATTTAACTACCACTTACTGAGTGACTACCACTGGTGAGGCATCCTACCAGGCTCTGGAGAAAGAGGGAAATATAGCCCTGCTCTCAGCAAACACAAGTGGATGAGAAGGGTATAGGCAGGGGGCTAGGAAGCAGAGAGAGAGAACCTAAAAAGACTTAGGCAAAGGCGAGTGTATGATAAAATGGAGAATGCCATAGTTCATTTTTTTTTTTTTTTTTTTTTGAGGTAGAGTCTCGCCCTGTCACCCAGGCTGGAGTGCAGTGGTGTGGTCTCGGCTTACTGCCACATCTGCCTCCCAGATTCAAGCAATTCTTGTGCCTCTATCTCCTGAGTAGCTGGGATTACAGGTATATGCCACCATACCTGGCTAATTTTTTTTTTTTTTTTCATAATTTTAGAAGAGATGGGGTTTCACTGTGTTGGCCAGGTTGATCTTGAACTCCTGACCTCAAGTGATCTGCCTGCTGTGGCCTCCCAAAGTGGCTGGGATTACAGCTGTGAGCCATGGTGCTCGGCCAGTTAATTCTTTAATTTTGGCTCAAATAAATTCACTGTATGACTCAAATGTTACTTTGTCTCGATCTTATTATTAATCCTGTTTACAATTAGAGCATTGGCTTTAATTATTTTTAAATTTAGACACTGGTTATTATTTCTAAAGGATGTTATAAACAAAATTTCATACAGCATGCCATTTGACAAATTACTGAAGAAATATTTAAATAATACATTTGAGTATATCATTTGTTTTGTTATTCAAGGGGATTTTAGCTTATTGCTTTTTGCTTTCTGTATGTTGAACTGATACTCTTTTTGGGCACCTGTTTGTATAAATGTATCGATTTGACCTGTACTTGAATTAACTATTTTTTGTATGTTGGACAGTACTACAAATTGCTCTATTTATGAACTGTATGTTTTTCTTTAATATGCAGTTTGGAATCCTTCTTTTGGAGCCTTATTTGCTTCTGTATGTTCAACCTTATTCACTAATGTTTGATAATAATGCGTTATAAAATAGCAGTGCTACTTCTTTATCAAAGGCTTGCAGTGTTTATTTAGCGTTTGCAGTTTCGAAATAATTAAACAATGCTGATGTACAGTTCTTACTGCATTTCAAAGACCTAACCAGTTAATTAGCTTAAGTGGTTCTCTCAGCCCTATTGACAGTTGGAGACACATAGTGCTGGCTTGTCAGGCTGCTAAAATGAAACATAAGAATGGCATAACCGTCGTTAGCTTCTTTTCCTCCTCACCCTTGAGATATGAGTTGGCTTTCTTTTGTGTGAGATAAAAACAAAACCAGATCATGTAAACTGACACTTCTGCTTCAGATTAACACGAGCCTTGTTATTCAATTTCATGTTGGTGTTTCTACACTCTTTTGCCTCACTGAGATTTCATTAATCTCATATCCTTAATCGCCCCCCCCTTTCCCTTATGATGGTCTGTTTTAAGATTCTATCATGGTTTTTTTTTTTTTTTTTTTTTTTGGATGCCTTTGAGGCCATCTGAACAATGCTCTTGGTTAATCTGAGAATGGATTACAATCTGATCACATACTTACTCCTGTGTTTGTGTCTCGATGCCTGTACAGTCAGGTGGTCTTGTTCTGCCTCTTCACCCTTGGCTGACTTCCACCCATGGACTTTGAAGTGTTACTGCTTCTATTTTCATCAAATTTTATACAAGTTACACAGTTTTTCCGCAAATGTACATTTAGTGTAGTTTGTTTGGCTCCAGAATCCAGTCGTTTTGCAGGACAGGGGCAGAGGAAATGGCAATGAAGGAGAGGGAAGTCCACGTAGGAAGAAATTCCAAGACTGGAGGTGGATTAGAGACAGCAACAGAAGAGAAGAGCGTTGGGGATGGCTCTGAGTTGAAGCTAGGTGACTATTGACCCAGATAAAGAAGTTGAGAGGAGAACCATGCTTTGTGTTTAGGTGGGGTGGGGTGGGGTGGAGGGGATTGAGGTGTGGAGTTTGATTTTTGACATTCTTGTGTTTGTGTTGGTAAGACATCTTGTGAAACTCTCCTAGCAGAGTTTAAGCAAATGAACATATATATTTGATGGGGTGTGTATTTGAGAGTCACAGCACAGAGGTAATCATAACAGGAGCCACTATTTGCTCAGTGCATACTAGCTACAGTGATACGTAGCTGAGTGCATACTAGCTACAGCTTCACGGACATGCTATCTGTGCTTCAGTGTCCTCACCTGTAAAAGGGATTTAATAGTAGGATTCTTGTGAGGATTAAATGAATTGATATATGTAAAGTCCATAACAATGTCTGGCACATAATAAGTAATATTTAAATGTTATCATAATCACATTTTAATTCAGTATCCCTTTGGAAAGAGGTATTATTGCAGGTTGAACATCCCTAATCTGAAACTTTTTGAGCACTGATATGACACCTCAAAGTGGAAAATTCTACACCTGACCTCATGTGATGGGTCACAGTCAAAACTTCATTTCACGCACAACATCATTAAAAATATTATATAAAGTTACCTTCAGGCTGTGTATAAGGTGTTTATGAAACACCTATGAATTGAATTTCATATTAGACCTGTGTCCCATCTTCAAGATACCTCATTATGTATATGCAAATATTCAAAAATCTGGAAATATCAGAAATCAATCACTTCTGGTTTGAAGTGTTTTGGACAAAGGATACTCAATTTGTGTACACATCTTATATGGGGGAAGCTGTGGCTGGAGCAATGTAACTACTCTGCCAAAGGTTGCATAACTCAAAAGTGGCAGGTGAAATCATTTTTTTTTTTTTTTTTTTTTTTTTGGAGAAGGTGTCTTGCTCTGTCGCCCAGGCTGGAGTGCAATGGCATGATCTCAGCTCACTGCAACCTCCACCTCCCAGGTTCAAGCAATTCTCTTGCCTCAGCCTCCCAAGTAGCTGGGGTTACAGGCACACACTACCATGCCGAGCTAATTTTTGTATTTTCAGTAGAGACAGGGTTTCACGATTTTGGCCAGGCTGGTCTCGCACCTGACTTCAGGTGATCTGCCTGCCTCGGCCTCCCATAGTGCTGGTATTACAGGCGTGAGCTACCACGCCCAGCCCAAACCATATTCTTAACTCTGCTTGTCTCTCACCTGCCTTTGTGGAAATAAACACCTCAGCAGAGGCTTCATGGTGTAAAGACAGGACAAAATACCTAACATGCAAGGGGTTGTTTCGCTTATTAAATGAACAATACCCTTTTAAATCGTGTAAGAAGAGCTTTGTAATGAAAATCATCATTATAAGAAAGAAAAACTTACAGAAAGGTAGGAGTGAGCCTTGGTATTTGAGCTCCTGTGGAAGACCAAGAGGGAGAAGGGAAGATCAGTGTAGGGCAAAGCAAATCCAAGAGAACCGGGAGGATAAGAGAAAGAATCATATAGTTTCTGCATTTACGGACAGAAGCGCTTCCAAAAGTACATAAGGGTTGATGCCATCAAGTGCTGCATGGAGGTCACTGAGAGTGAGAACTAAGAAAAGGCAGTTGGAGTCACATTTTGGTGTTAACCAGATTAAATTTCCTTTTGGAGCAAAAACAGTTGACTACACATACAGTTGTAAGAATCAGGAACATATGATCCAATAACATAGATGAGTCAGGAACTGAAATTTGGGGTATAGATTTATTCCTTTGACTTTCCCTCCCTTTTTCAGTCCATGTTTTACCAGTAGAGTATTCTGGTAGCAGCAGTGTCTGACATTTGTCAGCTTAATTAGAGATCAGTTACAAACTGAGCTATCTTATGGATCTGTGATACTTCCCAGCAAATCTGAAATGCAATAGGTGCACTGACATGAAATGATGAAAAATATGCTAATTTTAACCTGAAAAAGCTCCCTATTAATGCAGCAATTTCTCTTATTCATACTAATTCTCATATTTTTCTTCATCCTTTGTGTCTAGTCTCTCCACGATTGAAAAGCTGTTTTGACCACCACTTAAGAGCAATAGACTATAAACTGTGCAGTTTAATTTGTTTAATGTCTGTGAGGGCTTGATGGGGGTTGGGACTTTGTTCACTAGATATGAACCCATTGCCTAGAAATCCGAGGAAGGGTATATTGCAGGTTCTTACGGGTATTCCTAGGAAGAAGAAATGATTTCCAAAGAGAATTAGCGTGTAGAGGAGAAATGCACAAAGAAGAGATTTGATTTGCACAATGTAAGGAAATGTAAAATTTCATTAGAAGAAAGGGAAAGAGGACATTCCCAGCAAAGATGGAGAGAAATAAGGCATGTTTAAATAAGCTGGTTTCCAATTTAGCTGAAACATTTGAAAGTAAACAGAAGTAGAGCTAGATTTAGGGGTGTAAGATGTGGACAATTAATACATTTATATGGCTCAAAATTTGAAGAGTTGGAAAGCATCTACAGTGAAAAGCCCCTTTCCTGCCCCATTTCCTCAGCCACTCAGGCTATTCCCCAGAGTCACTGTGCATAATTACATATATAATACAAACATGTATGTCTCCTCCCTCTTTTATTTTTCCAAAATGGTATCAAACTGTATATATTCTTCTGCACCTTGCCTTTTTTTCTCACTCAACATGTTTCTTGGAGCTGACCCTCAAGCAGTTTGTGACTATGTAATTAGGACATAGGCAGCTGCTGCTTTGTTAAAGGGCACTGCAAAATGTTCCTTTATGTGTTTATACCATAATTTATTTAACCAGTCTCTTGTTCATGGACATTATAACCTTTTGCTCTTACGCAGAGTGTTGCAAAGTGAGCAATCTTTTCCACGTGTCATTTCGCACATGTGCAAGTAAAGCGGTAGGATAAATTCCTAGAATGGCTGGATTAAAAGGCAGGGGCAGTTACGATTTTGAAAGATGTAGCCAGGTGGCCTTCTCCAATGGCTGCAAGTGTGTGAAAGACTTACTTCCAAGCCAGTCTCTTCTATGCTGCCTGCTATAACTAACAATTAGGAATTTATTTGGGTTAATAAGTAACCCATGCCTGGAAGATTTAAGGAATGTGACCTTCCTAATGCCTATTATTTTTAATCACTGTGCTTTCAACCTAATGACCAGCTGAGATTAAGCCACGTGGTACATATTTATTGCAAACCTACTATTTGGTTCTAGGGAATCAGCAAGGAGCAAGGTGTTACTGCTCTCTTGCAGTTTATATTCTGGTAAATAAACAAGATTATTCCAGAGAGTGATAAATACTAGGAAGATAATACACATGACAATATAATTGTAACTTGGCAGGGGGCAGGCTAATTAGAAGGAGTATACTGGTTATGGAAGGCCTCCCTGAGCTAAACCTGGATGATGTAAAGGAGCCAGAAATGTGGAAATCTTGGGTGGCAGTAGCAGGAACAACAACTGCGAAGATCTTGAGCCAAGAGTAGGCCTAGTGGTTCTAGAAACAAACAGTAGGGTAGAATAGCAAAGGGACTATCGTGAGCAGAGGGGAGCAGGGCATAGCCTGAAGCTAAAGAGGGGAAGGGGTCAGACCAAGTAGATCCTCACTGTGGTAAGGAGTTGCAAGATTTCAAATATGGACATGATTTGAGATTTACTTGTTAAAAAGATAACTTGGAGCCAGGTGCAGTGGCACACATCTGTAATCCCGACACTTTGGGAGGCCAAGGCAAGTGGATCACTTGAGGTCAAGAGTTTGAGACCAGCCTGGCCAACATAGTGAAACCCCATCTCTACTAAAGGCATGAAAATTAGTCGGGCATGGTGGCGGGCACCTCTAATCCTAGCTACTCGGAGGGCTGAGACAGGAGGATCACTTGAACCCAGGAGGCGGCAGTTGCCTTGAGCTGAGATCATGCCACTGCACTCCAGGGCAACAGAGCAAGACTCCATCTCAAATAAATAAATAAATAAATAAATAAATAACTTGGAAGCTGTGCATAGTGGCTCACACCTGCACTTTGGGAGGCCATGGTGGGAGGATCACTTGAGGCCAGGAGTTTGAGACAGCCTTGGCAATGTAGCAAGATCCGCCATCTCTACAAAAAATTAAAAAATCAGCCAGATGTGGTGGCACATGTTTGTGGTCCCAGCTACTTGGGAGGCCAAGTTGGGAGGATTGCTTGAGCCCAGGAGTTCAAAGTTGCAGTGAGCAGTGATTGCACCACCGCCCTTAAGCCTGGGTGATGGATGAGACCCTATTTCTAAAAAATAAAAAGATAACTTGGGCTGCTGAGTGGAGAATGGATTGGGAGGGGGCAAGGGATTAAATGGTGAGAGTATGTGTTGGGCTGGGCTGTAGTGGCAGCAGCAGAGATAGCTATGCCTTGGAAAGACATATTTTTGCAGAGGTGGAAGTGTCAGGATTTGTATGCCTTATGGATGATAGGCAGAAAGAGGAATCAAGGACTCCTAGAATTTTGGCTTGAGCAAGCTGGGCATAGAGGCAGAAAGAGACAAGGTTGGGGTGCAGAGGAGGAGGAGAAATTTGAAGGGTCCTAGGGCATTTTCTGAGACTAGTGGCCTGAAGAATGTGACAGAATGGACTGTTTGGCCCACCCCATGGAGGAGGAGAGTGCTGGGTTTTAAAAATGGGGCATCTCAGAACCCTGACTTCTGTCATGGTGCCTGGAGCCTAAAGTGGGGAGCAGAGCATCCAGCGAAGGTGAGAAGTGTCCCAAAATCTGGAGAATGTTTCTTTGGTATGTTTTAGTTTTTTTTCTTTTACATGAATATCTATAGATCTTCCTTGATCACAAAAAATGAAGTTTGCAAATTTATGGAACTGTGAAAGTAATACCTTATGTTTTTGTGAAACTTTGAGATATAATTTGCATACTATAAGATTTATTTAAAATTGCACAATTGTGATTTTTCATATAATCGTAAGGTTGTTCAGCCATCACCACTATCTAACTCCAGAATATTTTTATCACCCCAGAAAGCAGCCCCGTGCTCACTAGCAATTACTCCTATTCCTCCATTGCCCCAGCCCCTGGCAACCACTAATCTACTTTCTGTATTCTGGACATTTTTACAAATGGAGTCATATAGTGTGTGTTTTTTTTGTGATTGGCTTCTTTCACTTAAAATAACATTTTTAAGATGCATCCATGTTGTAGCATGTGTCAGATCTCCATTCTTGATGGCTGAAAAAATATTTCTGTGCACGGATATACCACATTTTATTAATTTATCAGTTGATGAACACATAGGTTGTTTTGACTTTTTGGCTATTATGCGTAACACTGCTATGAACATTCGTGTAGAAGTTTTTTTGTGGACACATTTTCTTTCTTGGTTATATATATAGGAGTATAATTGCTGGGTTTTCTTAACTCGATTTTTATCTTTTGAGGTTGTATCCAACTTTATATCATTTATTTATCACAGTAACTGTGAAAGGAACCTGAAGTACTGAAGGATTTGATGGGCTAGAGGAAAAACTGCATATGTCACAAAACAATATTTAAAATGAGGTTCATTCATGCATTGGTTAAAATAGGGCAGACCTGGACACAAACATGTCAGGAAAAGTAAATAAAATGTGTAATACTTATATGGTAGAAGACTGTATTGCAGGTGTATGTGTGTAGAGAAGTGTGTAGAGAAGTTATATCTATATATAATCTCAACAGAGGTAGAAAAAAACAATGAGAGGTAGATTAAATGAGAGGTAGATTAAAAAACAATGGTGAAAAATGATTAAAAAACAATGATGAGAGAGTTGATACCATTTATGTAAGTTCAGAAAACCACAAAGTGAATACTCGGTATTGTTCGTAGATGGAAATGCCCATACACACACACACAAGTACAAAAAGGATTGAAAGGATACCCACAAGTCCATGATAGCAGTTGCTTTGCATCCCTACTTCTGAGCTGCAAACCCATGCCAGTTTTCCTTACTATATATTTACCAATCATTTCTGTTACATGACTGCACATTTCTTTGGAGTAGGGACTATGTTTTCTTCACCAATTTCCATTGCCTAGCACATAAGTATGAACACATATTTTTGAATGACTAACTGAATGAATTAAATGATATTGGGAACAAGATAGAGCAGGACTAATGAATAAGCCACTCTCCCCCGTCCTGCTCATTGTCTCTGCTTCCTACCTTCATATTCTGTTAGTGTTGTCATAATATGAGGCTTGCAATTACCAGAGCAGTTCCATACGACACGACATGCTAATAAAGCAGATGGTGTGTGCAAATAAGCAGGATAAAAGAGGTCTTTGCTGCAAAAGTCATTGCTGTCTCCTTTAAAGTATGAAGTATTTTATGATTTCTCAGTAGATTTTATCTTCATTGTCAAGGTAATGATTATGGATCGTATAAATCTTTATGGCTTTGTTGTATCAAGTGTCAAATTACACAGCTTAGTCAGGTAGTTGTAGGAAGAAAGATGTCTATGATCAGATTAGGAAGTCATATTACTAAAATTTTTGCCTTTCAGGAAGGAGTTGGTCTCACTTCTTTGTGTTTAGATAGTGGAGAACTGTGCTCCCGTTCTAGGGCCCTCCCTCCTTTCTCCATATTAACTTTTCCCCACGGGAGAAAGAATGGCAAATTGGAAAGCTCAGAGCTTGACATTAATATGAGTGAAGTCGCTGTATTTCCGCATGGCTTTCGTTCTGTCTTTTTTTTTTTTTTTTTTTGCAGGGGGAGCAGGGGGTGGAGGCCTACAGAAAGGTGCCAGCTATCCTCTACTTCTTGCCTGCTGTCTTCAGGCAATAAGGACATTAGGGAGGTATTCCCCTGGCAGGCCTAATCTGGTCTATACTGTTTCTAGTCCAGCCTTTGCCTGGATGGGTAAATCAGTTCAGGTTTGCTCTGTGAACCTGGCCACCTTCAGGTCAGGAAGAAGAACATAGGAAGCCCTGTTGACCTCAGTCTTAAGCTATATTCTCCAGCACATTTACCAGAAGCCTCTGGGGTTTGTGTGTGACCATGCCTCGAATAAAGCCCATGTTCTGATCCCCATGTGTCTGTCAGATGTTATTTGTGGTTATGCCCAGTTGGTTAGAACCCAGAAAGTGACAGAAGTGAGCCATGCAGCCAGGCACGATGGCTCATGCCTGTAATCCCACCTTTTTGGGAGGATGAGGTGGGTGGATCACCTGAGGTCAGGAGTTCAAGACCAGCCTGGCCAACATGGTGAAACACCGTCTCTACTAAAAAATACAAACATTAGCTGGGCGTGGTGGTGTGCGACTGTAATCCTAGCTACTGGGAAGGCTGAGGCAGGAGAATCCCCTGAACCCAGGAGGTGGAGGTTGCAGGGAGCCGAGACTGCACCACTGCACTCAAGCCTGGGTAACAAGAGCTAATAAACTCTGTATAAAAACAAAAAAACTAGCGAGCCCTACAGCTGCAGGTGGAGGTTCTAGTTTCGGCAATAAGCTAAAGTGTAAATAATTTTACATTTAAAACTATGGAACAAATAGAGGTGGGACACGGGCTGCCCCTGCCCACCTCTCCAGCCAGTTCCTGGACTCTTCATCTTCTTTCTGCTCCATGTGGTCTGACCATCTTAGTTCTCAGGTTTGCCAAACTTTTTTTCAGCCATGTCCTTTGCCTATGCTGTTTTCTCTGCTAACTTTCTCTCTCTCTTTTTTTTTTTCTTACTTGCTGCTTTTATGGTCAAATTCTAACTCTTCAAGCGTACACTTAAATAGTACCTTCTCTGACCCCCTAGGCTAGGTTGATTGCTTCAGTATACTAAGGCAAAAATACCGAGTATCTGTGCTCATTACCCCTGTGTTTCCCTTTGTAAGATTTATCACAATTGTAATCAAATATTTATGCTATGATATATTTGTTGCCTTTCTAGATTTTCTAACAGTCTTCTTTGCATTGTTATTAAATAAAGTGTTTAGTGCAGAGCTGGGTACACATATTTGGTGCCTGAGTGAGATTTGTTGAGTGAATAAAATAGCAGTGTCCAGCAGCAACATAGACTGCTGAGATAGGGCACATCAGAGTCTGAAAGGCTTCTGTCCGGTTGGCAAGTGGAATTCATTGGATGTTTTACAAAGAATAGTTTTAGTAAGGTGGTGGGGACGGAAGTGAGTTTGCAAAGTATCTTATAAAAAGCAAGACTTAATTACTCACTTACACAACATTGGAACCCTTGCAAGTGATTTCTGTACTGACAGCAACTTTTCTTGAGTTTTACTAACTCAGTAGACACTGTCAGAATCTGCCAGATTACAACAAAGGGATAAAAAGTCCTGATCACGTGAGGTCAGGAGTTCAAGACCAGCCTGGGCAACAAGGTGAAACCCGATCTCTACTAAAAATACAAAAAAAAAAAAAAAAAATTAGCTGAGCTGGGTGGCGTGTGCCTGTAATCCTAGCTACATAGGAGGCTGAGGCAGGAGAATCGCTTGACCCTGGGAGGCGGAGGTTGCAGTGAGCCGAGATTGTGCCATTGCACTCCAGCCTGGGTGACAGAGCGAGACTCCATCTCAGAAACAAACAAGTCCCAAGGCATTATACTATGACTCTTTTCTCAATGGGTAGTGAACAGAGTGGAATATTCACTTCACTACAAAGAGTCACTGGCAGGTGGTACAGAGCACTGTGCTCCAGAAAGAGCAAAGAGGAGCGTAGAGGTTTCTGATCTCTGCTTATCACTCAGCCAAAAGTACAGTCATTTGCTTAAAAAAAGACCAGTGGCATCAAAAAAAGAGAAATGTATTCTTTAATCTTTCTGCTCTACAGGACTTGAAACATAGCCTTAAATGACTAACTCTTCACATAAGCATGACATAACTTGGAAATCTTCCTATGATGGAAGTGGCCTTGTGAAGATATTTATTGTTAAGACTTTCCAGGGTGTATTTTGGGAGGTGCTATGGGCAGATACATGGGCGATTCTGTACATAGTCCAGGATGTTCTACTTTTGAAAATTAACAATAATTACACTCAAGACCTTGGGCAAGTTAACTATTCTCAGCAGTTTATATATACAATTGTCCCTCAGTATACACCGGGACCTCCCCCACCCCTCGCCTATGCTCAAATCTGCACATACTCAGTTTTACAGTCAGCCCTGAAGAACTTGTATATGTAAAAAGAGGGTATCTCTAGGCAATGAGGTAGCTTTCTGTTAGCTCTTGTAGGGACCATGTTCTTGTGGACTTGACAAAGAATGTTATATCAAAAGTCATAACTCCTTTTTCTTGATTTAAAGATGACATTTACATGGTTTTTGTGTCCCATGAATATGGTATTTTTGATCTGCATTTGATTGAAATGCATTTGACCTGCTCAGTTGAAACGTGTGTTGTTCAAGGGTCAGACTGTATTAACTTATTTAATCCTTGCAGCAAATCCTGTAAGGAATCAGTCCTTTTACAGAGCAGGAACCTGAAGCTCACAGAGCTTAAGGACTTTGCCGGAAGTGGCAGAATTGGCGTTTGAACCCAGGCATTCTGACTTCAGAATCCATGTTCTTCCCTTTTAGGTTATACTGCATCTCTGTGGCCACTTGATGATAAAGTCAGTAATTAGGATCCGCTGTTGTTCCCTCTTGTGCCTCTGCCCTTTTGCTCATGTTCTCCTCCCTGACACTAGAGCACCTACTCCCCCTTCACCTGCAGTGAGTGTCTGGGGAAACCTCAGCACAGAGGCTCTGCTTTCTCCCACCTGGCAGGTTCGCAGGGGATTGCTGTTTGGAAAGTATCGAGTGCTCTGGACACCATGATCTGTTCTGTAGGATTCTTCTGTAGCAGGAGCTTTGTCGTGGACTCAGTTGCCTTTTGAATGCTGGTCAGGTATCCCAGTCAACTTTCACAATGTCGATCATATGGGAAAATATGTTTCTAGTTCTGACAACTGAATTACATGTACACCTTTGGAACATAATCTGTTTTTAGGTTGAGAACTACCTGTGTATTCATCAAGTACTAAAGTTCCCAGTGTTCAAGAAATGCCCTATGCTATTAACAGAGAATTAACAGCTTTCTCTAAAGAAAAAAACTAAGCTTAGTATGGCCTGGTATTAATCCCTGCCTAGAAGTTTCACAATCAAAAGAGCAAAATGTGGAAAAGCAAAGATAAATAAGAAAAATTGGAAAATATGCAAAGCCGTTAGAGATGTACCAATGGCTCAGAAGTAGGTAATAATGAGAAATGCACCCAACCTCGTGACTGTGAAACGTGCCACCCAAGCTTTGGGTTTTTGAAATCTGTCTCTGGCACTTGAATCTCCTTGTCAGTGGCAAACTGGAGAGCCTTCCATACTTCTGTGCAAAGAAAAGCATACCCTAGAGCAAAAACAAAATAAAATGCTATTTAATATTCAATGTGGTGTCCTTTGAATTTAAAAGTTGTAGTGATACTATTATAGCAGGATTAACAGTATTGTCATATTAGCATTGAAATTTTCCCATTTCTTTTGACTTGCTGAATTTGAAAGTGTTGTTTAACAGAAAAGATTTTAAAAGGTTAGATGCAATAGCATTTATTTTGCACAGTTTGATGGATTGCCAGCAGCAGGGAAAACTACAACTCAGATTGTTTCAACAACTTTCTGTTCTTCTTGGATTTTTCCTTTCTCACCAATTTTTCTTTCAGAGCAATAATCATTTTACTGTATGTGAAAGAGATACCTAAGTATCTAGTTATCTAGTTAGGTGCTAATGAACTCTTCCTGCCCATTTTTTAATTGTTTGCTTTATCATAGCCTAAGTAGTCTTGCTAATCTTTTAGGGGAAGGGTTAAGGAAAGATTTTACTTAATTTTGGGATTTACTTTGTCTTTTACAGAGCTTGGTATGTGGCTTAACAGTAAGTAGGATTATAGCAAGTTGTTATTTTAGAGAAAGTAAATGTTATCTCATTATATTCCTTTTAACATAAAGAGAATCTTTATGGAAGAATTTGCGACATCTTGGCCGGGCGCAGTGGCTCACGCCTGTAATTCCAGCACTTTGGGAGGCTGAGGCGGGCGGATCACGAGGTCAGGAGATCGAGACCATCCTGGCTAACACAGTGAAACCCTGTCTCTACTAAAAATACAAAAAAAAATTAGCTGGGCACGGTGGCGGGTGCCTGTAGTCCCGGCTACCGGGGAGGCTGAGGCAGGAGAATGGCGTGAACCCGGGGGGCGGAGCTTGCAGTGAGCCAAGATAGCGCCACTGCAGTCCGGCCTGGGCAAAAGAGCGAGACTCCGTCTCAAAAAAAAAAAAAAAAAAGAGAATTTGCGACATCTCAAGAACATTTTTTTTTAATTTAATTTTATTTTAAGTTCCAGGATACATATGCAGGATGTGCAGGGTTGTTAAATAGATAAACATGTCCCATGGTGGTTTGCTGCACTGATTAATCCATCACCAAGTATTAAACCCCACATGCATTAGCTATTTATCCTGATGCTCTCCATCCTTCCGCACCTCCCCGATAGGCCCCAGTGTGTGTTGTTCCCCTCCCTGTGTCCATGTAAGAACAGTTCTTTTTAAAGCTTAGTACTTGGATTGTTTTATTGTTGTACTGTTTAAGTGGCTATCTTGAGAAAGAGTAAATTAATGCTTTTATCAATGATTTTTTTTTTTTTTTTACAACAAATATGTACTCTGTGTGTGTGTGTGTGTGTGTGTGTGTGTGTGTGTGTGTGTGTGGCCCAGGCTGGAGTGCAGTGGCGTGATCTTGTCTCACTGCAACCTTTGCCTCCTGGGTTCAAGTGATTCTCCTGCCTGAGCCTCCTGAGTAGCTGGGACTACAAGTGTGTGCCACCATGCCCAGCTAATTTTTGTAATTTTAGTAGAGACAGGGTTTCACCATGTTGGCTAGGCTGGTCTTGAATTCCTGATCTCCAGTGACCCGCCTGCCCTCCTCGGCCTCCCAAAGTGCTGGGATTACAGGCGCGAGCCACCGAGCCTGGCCTGCACTCTCACTTTTAGTTATCAGTGTTAAATTTATCATTTCTCACTAAATAATTATGATGTTCATAATTACCAAAGCCTTTTAAAACTGCATTTTCATAATTTTTGCTACTTTCTGATAGAAAACCTTTTTACTTAAATATCTTGTGAATATTTTCTAAGTTTTAGATTGACATTAGTTTTGATATATAAGGTTTAGTTTTCAGTATTGAGCTGCTGTCTATAAACTAATTATATTTTGAAGAATGGACATTTTCTACATGGCATGAGTGTCTACAGCTAGAGAGTATCTTTGGGCAGTGAGGTAGCTTTCTGTTGGCTCTGAGATGGGATCATGTTCTTTGGGCTTGACAATGGATGTTATGTCAAAAGTCATAACTCCTCTGTTTTAAAGATGACATTTAGAGTATTGTAGGTTTATGAGAACCTGCTCTCAACCTCAAATAACAGAGCTGCTGCCAGGGCTGCTGTCTTCCTTCCTGGTTTTTGGGTGCTTGAGACTCTTGGAAAGTGGGCCAGGTGCAGTGGCTCCTGTCTGTAATCCCAGCACTTCAGGAGGCTTAGGCAGCCATATAGCTTCAGTCCAGGAGTTGTGAGATTCTTGGAAATGTAAAGCATAGTTGATGAGTGGGGGAATTAAATAGCAGACCGGATGGTGCTCAAAATAAAATAGGAAATTAGAAGATATGAGGCCTTAACAACAACAACAGCAAAAATGAGATGTATCTATCTATAATGAGATTTCTGAATGGCATAATACAGAGAAAATTCTGTATCTAATTAGAATAAAACTTGTTACCTTCAAGTGGAATGAATCAAATGGCAATAATTCTATACCCAGCCAAACTACTCTTACATAGGTGGTCAAAGGATCAATATTTAAAAACCTGCTATTATTCTAACTTCAAATCCTTTCAGGAAAAAAAATTTAGAAAATACTTAAGGCATTGGTGAAGTCAAGAATGAAAAACTCATAGGAAAGAACATGTGGCTTATATGCCACCAATTAACTTGAGTCAACTCTAAATAAATGTTAATAGGTTGTGAAGCTAAGTGGATTCATTGACATGAAAAATACTATAGAATATAACCAACTTTTCTTAATACTGGAAGTCCTTTTGAAAAATCAAATTATTGCTGGGTGTGGTGGCTCATGCCTGTAACTCTAGTAACGGGAGGTTGAGGGACGAGGATTGCTTGAGCTCAGAAGTTCGAGACCAGCCTGGGCAACATAGCAAGACCCCATCACACACACCCAGAAAACATCAAATTATTTCTTTCTGTAGCTCTGAGTTTATATGCATATCTAATGAAATGATTGAAAACCCTACTTTGGCAACACAGGAGTTGGGCTGGGGATGAAAGGTGGGGGAAAGTGGGGGTACTTAGGACGTGGGAGAGGAAATGATAGAAATATGATAGACTGTTAATTCCCGGGAAAAATACCAGAAACAGCTGATCTGATTTTCAGAAGTAATCATAAAAATAGATAACATTTACTGAATGTTGCAAGGCCTTTGCTAAGTACTTAATATTGTTACCTCATTTTACCCTGTATATTATCAGAGATATTAATGGGATGGCTAATTTATATACTTGCAGAATGTGTAATGAACACTCATTAGCATTATAGATATGTTAATTTTAAAGTGTATCTGTGTCCTTTTAAAATATTTCCTTTTAACTCTTAAATTGAAAGTCTAGGGAATAATCCTAATCAAGAAGGAGTTGCAGGCAACTATTGTAAATCCAGGTTGTAAAGAGAAAGTAAATTGGTTGGTGAGAACTGTCACCTTTTCCATAAGACAATTTAAGCACAAATGATTCCAACAATTTGCATTTTTTATTGTGGCCAGTATAGTTGACTTGGTTTAAATCAGACAGGAGAGAAGAGGAAGATTTTTATTGATTAACCAGGCCCTGAATTTTCTGTCTTAGGAGGAGGAAATTATGTAGTTAAATTGTATGATTCCTGTCAAAAGAACAATGAACTTTTGAGCAGATTGGCTGAGCAGAGAGAATACAAAGCGGGGCTAATGATTCTCTTCATCAAAGAGAACTTCTTGGGATAAGCAGATTTCTATGCCTTTATAAGACAGATTTTTTGGGGGGCAGTGAGAATCTAAAAACAAATTCGGGAATGAGAGGTTAATCGATAAAGAACCTGAGTTGTGTTTTAGTCATGGAAAACAGTGGCTTTTTTTTCAGTTTTGTTTTCGATTAAAAGTATCCTAAATATAAAGGAGGTATATTTCCAGGTAGGACTGTACTATGTAACTCAGTAGTCTGTAAACTGATTTTAGTTTTGCTTTTGATGTCTGAATGGATTAGGAAAATTCCTTCCAAGAAACCAGAGACCAGAAGATCAGACAAATACCGTATCAGTTTCTCTGCTATGAAAATTATAATTCAACCTTGTAAAATTTTTCTAGTGTTGTATTCTCTGTAAATAACACAGAGTAAAAATAAGTCAAACCATTTGTTTTTTCCTCTAAATGTTCTGAACATTAAACAAATGGTTCTTGGCAAATACATACTTTTTTTTTTTTTTTTTGAGATGAGTCTCTATTGCCCAGGCTGGAGTGCAGTGGTACAATCTTGACTCACTGCAACCTCCGCCTTCCAGGTTCAAGTGATTCTCCTGCCCCAAACTCCCAAATAGCTGGGACTACAGGTGCATGCCACCACGCCTAGCTAATTTTTGTATTTTTAGTAGAGACGAGGTTTCACCATGTTGGCCAGGTTGGTCTCAAACTCCTGACCTCACGTGATCTGCCTGCCTTGGCCTGCGTAAGTGCTGGGATTATAGGCGTGAGCCACCATGCCCGGCCATACTAATTTAATTTTAGGAATGTTGTATTATAGTTCATTTTGAACAAAATTGTAAGAAGATTATTTTGTGCCCATATGTGTGATAATCAAAGTAGCTTGATGTAGATATTTGTTATCTTTTTAGAATAATTATGTTTAGATAAATCTTTTTCTTTGGAAACATATTCCTAAACATTTAAGCCTAGGTACACCACCCTCAAATATAAGGGATTTATGAACTATGTGGGCTGATTCAGGAAATATTTTCATACTGATATAAACAGGAGACTTTAATATTATTTTGGGAAGAAAAATGAGAAATTTGAAGATATGTCTCATGAATATTGCTGCATCAGTTTTTCTGCTGATCGTCTGGTTGATGCACAATTTAGTTTTCAAAGAATTTCTCTTCAAAAATATCGGCTAGGCACAGTGTTTACACCTGTAATCCCAGCACTTTGGGAGGCAGAGGTAGGAGGACTGCTTGAGGCCGGGAGTTCGAGACCAGCCTGGGCAATGTAAGGAGACTCCATGTCTACAAAAAATAAAAAATTAGCCAGGCATGGTGGTGTGCACCTGTAGTCCTAGCTACTTGGGAGACTGAGGCATGAGGATCCCTTGAGCCTAGGAGGTCAAGGCTGCAGTGAGCTGTGATAGCACTACTGCACTCCAGCCTTGGTGACAGAGCAAGACCCTGTCTCAAAAAACAAATATTTTTCATCCTTGGAAAAATAAAACCTAAAATATCTAAGAAGAGCAGCACAATATTTTTCTTTTTTTTGAAGTAGCAGGGCTGATCAAAGCCATTTCTAGCCAAATACATTATTTATTAATCAATATCATTACTACATTCTCCATGTGGAAAAAGTATTTAAATCTTCAGGCCTATGTTTTTTCAAACTTGAGAGTTGTACAGTTGTCAGCTTTTTTTTTTTTTTTTTTAAGTAGTAGACAAATCGTAAGAACTACAAAACTAAAAATTACCTTCTGTTTTTCTTCTCCATAAGCTGCTGTTGAAGTGAAGTGAGCTCAGGGAGACAGGCCTGTTGTTATCCTCCGATGGCACTGATTTATGCTTTTACAGAAGGGAAATTTATGGCCCTTATCTGTTGAGGACTTTTATGAATGACTGGTATAAATCAAGAATTGAATGAATATTTTTCCCTTTTAGCATAAATCCAAGATTGGGAGATTGATTTCTGAGTAACTCTTTGGTAACCCATTTAAATTGTCATCTACCAATTTTCTGTATTTTGGCATAAACTGAATAACTGAAATATAACTTAATACCAGCATGATAGATTTGTTTTTCTTCTGTTAGGTAGTTCAAAATTCATCTAGACTTCTCATAGACCTCGATAAATAACTCAGTTAGCAGTCAGAATGGAAAACAGATTTATATAGTGGAAATCTCATTAATGGGAACAAACAATACAACTGTATTCAAGGTTTAGGCAGGAGAGGGAAAATGATAGAAATGTATTTGTTTAATTTTAAAGATTCTTATGATAAAATGATCATTAATTAGGGAAGATAAGTAGAAAAAGACAGTCCTTTCTGGGGCATTTGAAGACTAAGCCTTTTATTGAAAGTCCTGGAAAAGTGTGTGTAAAAAGCCAGCCATGATGATCTTTTACCTACACTTCCTTAGGAGACTTCCCCTCAGCAAGATGTGTCTTTCTAAAAACAAAGGTAAGAGACAATAGGAGCCCACATAGGATGGAAAGCTAGAAATCAGGTGGGTTAAAAATAATTTCATCTACACTGTCTTCCCCTTCTCAAAAGATTTTTAATCTGTAAACGGCAACTTATACATGGAAGGATTATAAAATACATAAAATTACTTCTTATTTTTCTTCTCAGATATATGGCGTGTTCTTTATCTTCCCCTTGTTCCAAGTAATTATGTTAAGCAGTAAACAATGTGGAAGACAGGTTGGTCAGGAGGTAAGCAGTTGATTCTGTGTTTTTTGAAGAGAACTTCTATCATAGTAGGAAGAGGAGGACAGTGCTGGTCCTGTAGTGCAGTCGTGTAGCAGTGTTTGCTGTGGGACAAGAGGAAGGAACAGACTGGCAGGAAGGGACTGCAGTACGGAAGGACGCTAAGTGCGTCACTGAGTGATAAGGGTGCTAAGTGCAGGATGGCCCACTGGATGGGTAGGGTGAGAGTGGGTTCAGGTTGTAGGTGTCGAGTTGGACAGGCTGGCCTTGTTCTAGCAGCACCATTTACTAGCTGTGCTACCCTAGGCAAGTCACCTTCTCTGCTCCTCATTTCCCTTCTCTCTAAATGGTGATAATAAGAGAAGCTACCCTCTGAAGTTATTAGGATTAACTGAGCTGATACGTAGATGTAAAACCTATAGGACAGTACCTAGCACGTTGCATCCCACAAGTGTCAGTAAAATATCAGCCTAGGCAGTCACCTGTAGCCATTATCAACATCTGTCTCCAGTTAGTCACCACCTTTGGTCAATTCTACATTTAAATATTTCTTAAAGATGATTTATCTTCTCTGCCCTCATGGCCATAGCCTTAGTGCAGAGACTTTTTAACTCTCAAATAAATTAATTCCGTTTATTCTTTTAGTCAAATTTTACTAAAATCCATCGTGCAGAATGTAACTTGTTAATTTTCTAAAATGCAGATCTTGCCCTGCCACTCTGCTTAAATCCCTGTCATGGTTTTCTGTCATCCTTAAGGAATTTATAATTAACTTTCAGCATTAAAGGCATGCAGAGTTCTTCAGAAGTTAGCCCTTGCTTGCCTTCCAACCTCATCTCTCAACAGATACTTTATGAACATAATATATTCTAATTCTTACTATACCTTTCCAAAAGGCAGTCCTCATTTTGCACAGTAATGCAGGACTGTAACAGTGATGGTGCAAGCTGAACTACACAAAACAATCTTAATAATAGTGGGAACAACTCCAATATTCCCATGACCTTTGAATGTTTTTGTTAAAACATTAAAAATTCTCTGTCAGTTATAAATGTGTATGGAAATGAAAAAGTAAAACTGATATTGATTTAGTATACTGTAATGTAAAGCATTAGATGAAGGGCTCACACCTGTAATCCTAACACTTTGGGAGGCCGAGACGTGCAGATTGCCTGAGTTCAGGAGTTCGAGACCAGCCTGGCCAACATGGTGAAACCCCGTCTCTACTAAAAATACAAAAATTGGCTGGGTGTGGTGGTGGGCATCTGTAAACCCAGCTACTTGGGAGGCTGGGGCAGGAGAATCGCTTGAACCTGGGAGAGGGAGGTTGCATTGAGCTGAGATCGTGCCATTGGACTGCAGCCTGGGTGACAAGAGCGAAACTCCATCTCCAAAAAAATAAAAAGAAAAAAATTAGAAGAATTGAGAATTAAAAACTTATCAAGAGTAGTTTGAACAGTGCTTGTCTTCTTCATCTTGTCATACAATATAAGATGGGCCTAGCATCTTTTCTATGCCTTGGTGAATTTCCATACTCCTAAGTTTAGATCAGTTTCCCATATTTCATCCTTTGTGCTTTCAGTGAGTTCCATTAATGTGAAGTTTTTTTGCTGGCATCACTTCTTCTGGGACGTCTTCATTCTTTTGCTAATTTATGTGAAGCTGCCTTCACCAAGCGCCTGTGGCTGCACATCCAGTGTCTCTTAGATGTCGTTAGTGTCTCTTAGATGTCATTCCCATAGTCAGCTATTTCTTCTCTAAATGTCGTTTATGTTTGATTCAAATTTCACTTTGAGTTTACCATTGTTTCAGTGCTGTACTTTCATCTTTGCTGCCCAGTTCCCTCTTTGGATTACCCATTTTTGTCAAATGTCAAGTGGGTGACTGTGAGACATGGAGGCAGCACAACTATATGCTTTGCTGTCTGTGTATGAACTCAGATGCACAGTGACCAATCACTGACAGGCTTTGAAAGAAGTGACGTGATTGGTCACAGATCATGATACACATCTGTTATTTACTCAGTGATTGGTGCACTGAATAGCTAGTGGTGAAGTTTCTTTTATGTAATTATTATTGATTAATTTACCATAGTAACTGACATTTGAGTCTTATTGCAGAATGATGTTAATTAAACTGTGGTAACTGAAATTTATGCATCTCAGAACTGTGCAAAGCAAGGACTGCAAGTATGTTATAACCATTTTACAAAGTCTTAAAGGTTAAATGGCTACGTACGGCCCACGGCCAAAAAGTGGCAGAATTACATTAACATAACTTTTCAAATATTTTTGATATTTATATTATAAGGAGGCACAATCTGTCTCTTGATGCTTCTGTCAAATTAAATACTCATGGAGTTCAAATACAAATGGATCGTCTTCAGAAAAAAATTATTAGCATATGTATTTAGGTCCGTAGCCCTATAGGAACTGTGTCTGTGCTTAGCTTGGGCTGACCGTGTAAGACTGCCAAGATTTGCATAAAAATCCAATTGTTGTAAAGAGCTACTCAAAGCTAGCAACACACCTGACCTTATATGAGGTTATTTTTTGGAATGAATCAAGAGTCCCCAGCCTTGGAGTGACAAAAGGACCAGCCCAGAACAAATAAAAAATCCCTGAAAATGAAAGGAACATCCCACAGTCAAGTGGAGAAAACTGGTCTAAATAGTTAGCAGTGGAGATATCGAGATACTCTGTTTAGGATGAGAGATCAGCAGCAGTGGGTAGGGATGTTAATGACTGGACCTTAAGCTTCATGGATTCAAGAATAAGTTCAATTAGTTCTCTTAGGAATAAGTTAAATAGTCTCTGCTCAATTCAGCTGGCCAGCTGGTAGTCAGAGTCCACACTAAGTAGTCAAATTTGAGTGAGTCTGTTGTAAGATACAATCCAGCTTCTACAATAATGAGAAGGCTCAGTTTGAAGCATCTAAAATTGTTCAGGGTACAAGAGAACTGAGATACAGAGATGGACTAAAATAATACTCAGTTGTGGATAGATGAAGGCTGAGAAAAAATATGATTTAAAAAAAGGGCATTTTTTAAGTGGCTCTAAAATGCCAGGTCTTCTAGATTACTTTTACTTATTAATAATGTAATTCTTATAAACATCTTGTTTAGTAGGTGTTATAGTTGTTATTTAGAACTTTTCTGAGATTATAGAGCAGTAAATAATAGAGTTGGGTTTTTTTTTTTGTTTTTAATCCAGGCCCTTTTAAATATATAACTCCTAAGTGAAAGATACTAGACTCAAACATTATGAAAAGAAGGATATTTGGGGAGTGTATCTCTCATTTTTGATCTTGCATATTGTGTATGGACCTTGGAATGTAATTTTCTGTAGAAATATTTGAAAATGTAATTTGATACCCAGTCCACACTGCAAAAGCCTATTTATTTATTTATTTTTTTTGACTGGGTCTTGCCCTATCACCCAGGCTGTAGTGCAGTGGCACTATCTCAGTTTACTGCAGCTTCAACCTCCTGGGCTCAAGCAATCCTCTCGCCTCAGCCTCCTGAGTAGCTGGGATTACAGGTGTGCGACACCATGTCTGGCTTTTTTTTTTTTTTTTTTTTTTTTTTGGTAGAGACAGGTCTCACTATGTTGCCCAGGCTGGTGTTAAGCCCTGGGCTCAAGCAGTCCTCCTGCTTTGGCCTCCCAATGAGCTGGGATTACAGGCATGAGCCACCATGACAGATATAGAGACACATATAGAGACACATAGAGATGTGCATGTAAAATAGGCCCAAAAGCCTATCTCTATGTGTCTCTCTATCTGTATATACATCTCTTTCTGAACTATTTAAAATACATGCAGTCACTGTGTGACATATTACATTTCAAGTGTCAACTTGGGAATGGTGGAACTCTGCCTCTCACCTCGAGGACAGCCCTTCTTTGCAGCACAGTCGACGACTAGGAGGACAGTAGGCCTGTGTTTACATCTATGCAGGAATGGCATCTACCTTCATCTCCGCATGCTCCTAGAGAAGGAGCCATTTCAGCGAGTCACTTCTCACATATTCTAAATTTGGTAATAAAAGGTCTTGATGCACTCCAGGTGCAGTTTCTCTGACCATATCAATGTTCTTATTTTTTTTTGAGGGGAGGGGACTGTGTCCCAATTAGTAATTAAGGTTATTTTGATAGCAAGTGTTAGAAAAATGCTAATTCCAAGACTACAAGGGTATTTCACATTCTGAATTCCAGGTATCGCAAGGGACCGTGGACTGGAACTCCACTAGATACTACTCAGAAGCTTCGTCCGCCTCATCTGTCTCTACTTTTACCTCTCTGACCTGGAGGTCACTTGAAAGAAGCTTCCTCTTGCTCGTCAGCTTCATTCCTCTCTTTCTGATGACTGTCTTTCTGTAGCCATCTGAGCCTCCTGTCCTACGTGACAGTCTCAGCTCATGATTTTCCATCCCCTCAGTTTCTAGAGCGTGTCTGAGACCTGATTCCAGAATCCCAAAAGGCAGAGTGATGTTGACTGACCCAACTGGAGTTCATTAGGTATCCGTGGCTTGTTAGGAATCTGTCACTAGTACAAATGTCTGCTGCCCTGGGGGCCAAATCCTGCCTGTGCATGACCTGCTAGGGCCCATGCCTCTGTTGGATGGAATGGAGCAAGGATGGGGGCTGCCTGTAGAGCTGTGTCACTCACTTGTATTCAGCTTTCCTGCCTCTGGCTCTCTGTCTTTTACCTCTTTTTGTTCGTTTGTGTTTTGAGATGGAATCTCGCTCTGTTGCTCAGGATGAAGTGCAGTGGCTAGATCTTGGCTTACTGCAACCTCCGCCTCTCGGGTTCAAGTGATTCTCCTGCCTCAGCCTCCTGAGTAGCTGAGACTACAGGCACATGCTGCCACGCCTGGCTAATTTTTGTATTTTTCGTAGAGACAGGGTTTCACCATGTTGGCCAGGTTGGTCTCAAACTCCTGACCTCAAGTGATCCGCTTGCCTCAGTGTCCCAAAGTGCTGGGATTACAGGCGCGACGCACCACGCCTGGCCTTTTACCACTTTTAAACTCAGAAAACAATGATCACCACACATGCTCTGCTTCCAAACTATACTTTCACATCCAAAGTACCCCCAGATCATAAAGTGCCACCAAAGAGCTGTGATGTGAAGAAAGAACCTGGGTAGACTTACTCTGAAAATGTGGGAGGTTTTTTTTGTTTTTTGTTTTTTTAATAGCAAATTCATTTTCCTTAGCCAGAATCCTAATAGCCTGCTGATTTTTTTAGATGATTACTCTGGAAACATATGCATTGGTGTGGTCTATGAGTAAGGCTCTGCCTTTTAAGTCACATTCTTTGCTGCTTCATTGCAATGAAAAATACCAAAGGTGAATACCAAATCAATTTTTTTTAGTATTGTACTTGTAAAGACAGTCCATGAAGTGGTGAATGGGAGAATCAAACTTTTATGGTAATCTTTTATTGTAATCTACTTTCAGCTCAGTCAGAGAAGCAGCATAGCCTGGTGGACTAAGGGAGGATGGGGAGTTTGGAGCTCTGAGATAGGATCTGTTTTGTGATGTCTAGTTTTGTGACCTTGAGAAAGGACGTTAACCTCTGTCTATGTCTTCATATGTAAAATGGGATCTACCTGATAGAAATATAGGTGCATTCAGATTTGAGCAAACTGAATAATTAGATCTCACATAAATCAGGAGTGATTTTTTTAAATAGCTGAAGCCTGCGGTTTATAAAAAGATTATCCTTAGAATTCCTTTAAGACCTAACCTTTTCTCAAGTATTTAAACTGTGATTAACAAATGTTAAATTATACATCTCAGTTTACAAAATATACCTGTTGGATGGAGTGAGACAAACATGACTCTTTGTCTCATAGAATTATGACAGGAACTCAGTGAGTCTGTGTGAAATACTTCGTAAACAGAGCTTTGCAGGCTGCAGTAAATAAAAAAAAAAATATATATATCCCCATACCTGAAGATTTTGGGGTGAACGTTTTCCAGGATAAGAATGACATTAGTGCCAATTGTGCTGTATTTTGGCTATCTTGATGACATCAGTATCATCAAATTGGTTGTGGCATTGGGACACTGGCACCATGTCATCCTCCCCAGTCAAGAATGACTGTAGGCAGTTTCAGTTTATCCGTTGCTACTAGAATTTTGATGTAGCAGTGTCAAAAGGTGGATTTGTACTATGGCAGTCTTATTCCTAGATGTGAATTCTCCAGGGGGCAAAATATCCTAAAACCTAACATGTAAACAAGCTCAAAGAATTAATGTAGTAGGAAGAAATAGTCGTTTGTTATATATTCATGTTGAATTTAGGTAACTATTTTAGTTATTTAAAAGATTACTGCCGGAGGGAAGAAACATATTTTGCTAGGTTTCGCATAGAAAAACCTGTGTCTGGCTCAAGATAGTACTTGAATTTTAATAGGAACCCAGGTTTACTGTCTTCCCAGTGTAGACTGTACCCTGCACTGTCGTAGAAGAGTGTTGGTTGATCCGGTTGTGAAATAGATGGATACCCACATTTAAGTTGCTTTTGAAAGAGTCAGTTTCCCTCCACAAATATGGCAACAAAATTTTTTTATAATCCACAAATAAAATTTTTCTCCCTCTAAAAGAGATTTCTCCTAAACCAGCCTGAAAAATTGCTAAAAGGAATACTGCCATGCCACCTTTTCTAGGAAGAATTCCATGGCTGAGCCTCATTTTTGTACAGATTCATAGCATGTTATCACTAACTTGTAAATATTCACTTACAGAAGAGAGTGACTAGAATCTTTGAATTCTTTCATATTGGTGTTGAGGTTTCTATCCAAGTTATGCAGTTTTTCATTCATTTTAGAGGAAGATTTTCTCAAACAAGGATTCTTTGTGATTGCAAAATCTATCCCCAGAGATTCCAGTCAACATAATTCAAGCTCACCAGTAGATTCTAAGTGTGACAGTACAGTGTTCAGCAAGTCCAAGTGAAACCAGATGGAGGCCAGAGAATGTGCCTGGCTTCGTCAACATTACTTGGTTATCTGCCTCAACCCTCAGTTTCAACCAGCTTCAAGTGAATGTTAAACCAGACTGCTATAATCTACACATGCTTTCACACTTCAAAAGGTGTGTGTTAGTTGATATTTGGTTTAGTCATTTCATCTCTTGAGAGGAGGGGTTGGTTGAAGTAGTTTTTATTTCCAGTAGTATTTTATTTTATTGGATGAAGTTGTTTTTGTTTCTTTTCTCTGGAAGAGGTAAGGAAGGTTCCCAGATTATTGTATTTGGTTGGTAAACTCTCCTCTTTTTCTTTCTCTTTCTCTGTCTCCGTCTCCTCCTTTTTCTCTTTACCTGTTTCTTCTTCCTCTTCCTTAGGTTTATATGAAATAGAAACAATTTTCCAGCACAATGACTAAGTGAATTGCTACATTAAAGACTGGCTGGCCAAGAAATGATTAATCTTTGTATGGCAGGCTTTAGGGACCAACATCAAATACAAACATGTTGGAAATCTTTTTGTCATTCCAGCTCAATTGATTCAGAAAAATTTTAAGAGCAATAGTCAGTGCTTGGAGGAAAAAAGAATACTATTGTAAATTTGAGACGCTCTCATCTTGAACATGGCTCTTGTATATCACAAGCTTGACAACCTTACAGAGTACATACATGCTGTGGTTGACTTCAGAAATACGTGTTTTAGACACAGTTTTACATTAAAGTCATGATATTGTAAATATAATGATTTATTAATAAGTTTAACTTTTGTTAGGATACTTTGCATATAACTACCACAATGCATTAAGAAGGAAGTGTTAAGAATTTTCATCCCACAGATTTGATGATTTAAAGTAGTGTTCCATTTGTGCAGTCAGTAGAAGGAAGTGCAACAATGGAACAGAAGGCAAAATCTATCCATATAGGTCCATCTTATAACCTGTTCTTGCTGGTAATTTTGGCGTATTTTGTGATGATTTTTTTTTTTCCTCTCTTCTTGAAGACTCAGTAGCTGTACTACTCACTCTACCAGGCCAAAGAGCCAGCATGATGGAGAAAGATTAGGAAATCATGTTTTAAAATTCTTTTAATGCAGATGAACATGTCAACATGATTTTTCTTTCATCAGGAACCTGTAAGAGAATTTCCACCTTGTTCGCCTTGGTTTTGGTATATGAGGTGGACTTTTTACTTCAGTGTCCTCCCTGTTCATGTTTTGAGGCTATGTGCCCTATGCCACTGTGGTTTACCCTGAGGAAGTTTGCATAGCTCGCGTGCCAACCACTTCTCTTGGAGAAGACAGAGTTTCATAACTACAGCTAACATTTATTAACGATCCTGCATGTTTTTCATTTTAATCCTCACAGCTCCTTAAGTATTATCTCCATTTGGTAGATGCGGCATCTCTGGCTCAGGCTCAAAGATGTCAAGTAGCTCACCTAAGGTCATTTTGCCAGCTGAGTAACCAAGCTGGGGTTCCAGCCCAAGCCAACTTGACCGAGTGTGGATGGTTTTAACCAGTTCTCTCGATTTGCCTCCCTGTGAGGTGTGAGTTGTTGCCATAATTAACCCAGGCCCATCTGCTTTTGGGGTTCAGAGTTGGAACCATCTGCAGGGAAGTGTAGATAAAATCATGGGTGGGGACAGAGCACACCCTAGTGGAGCCTGCCAAGACTCCTCATTGAGCCTAGAAAACTGAGATACAGGTTAGAATTGGCCCATTTCATCGCAATGTTTATTTCATGTTTTCTCATCTCACGGGTGATTTTTCTAGAGGAAAGATGATGAACTAAAATTTTACAACAATTTTTGAATACTTTTCCTAACTGTCAAATCTCTGTCTGGATCCCGTTAATAAGATACAAAGTTATATCCCAAAAGTACCAAATTATGTAATTCTTATTCTGATTAGTTCATTGCAACTTGTTCAGCTTCAAATAAATTAAAGATTTCTTAGTTATTGTGATTCTTAACAATTTTACAAAAGTCTCTGTATATTATTTTTGGAATCTTTTTCTCATTATTTATGGAAGATAGTGATTGGGAGAAAGCAAAATATTAGGCATTAAAACAGATTATACTGGAGATCTATCCCAGTGTGATCACCAAATCTACCTATTTTGATACTTGACTTATGAAGGGGGCTGCCTTTTGTTTTTTTTGTTGTTTTTTGGGAGACAGAATCTTGCTTTGTCACCCAGGCTGGAGTGCAGTGACATGATCTCAGCTCACTGCAACCTCTGCCTCCCAGGTTCGAGCAATTATCTTGCCTCAGCCTCCTGAGTAGCTGGGACTACAGGTGCACACAGCCACGCCCAGGTAATTATTATTATTATTATCATTATTATTTTGTATTTTAGTAGAGACGGGGTTTCACCATGTTGTCCAGGCTGGTTTCGAACTCCTGAGCTCAGGCAATCCTCCCGCCCAGGCCTCCCAGAGTGCTGGGATTACAGGCATAAGCCACCGCACCCTGTGAGGGCTTTTAAAGAGGAAGTGAAGGGTAACTCATCTCTATCCTACTTTACGTGCCCTACCCAAGTCCAACTCCCACTGCCTGTCTTCTAAGGGACATCTTGTGGCTTGTTCTCTGCTATGCTCATATTCAGTCTCTACGTCCCTCATGCCTTCTCATGGATTTACAATGATTACTTACTCTCAAACTTACATTTCCAGCCCTAACCTCCCCTGTAATCATTTGTTAACAAGATTGTGTTAAGGGAACCAACAAAGGTTCTTCTATTGGATGTAGTTGAAAAAGCAGAACTGTTGCTGTGGCCTAAACATTAGCTTTGGAGAGATTTAAATTCTGTTTAGATGTTATAAATGAGCTTAATATCATGTGATTTGCATGATAAGTTATTTTAAAGAGTTTAAATCCATGATTGTTCAAAATAAATATGTTGTTTTATTTTCAATATAATATGGTTCTTAATTGTAACACTAATGAACACTGAAGATGTTTTTAAGACTCATTTATGTAAAGTGATATGATGAAGTAAGGTGACATTTGATGGACTTAGTGGAAGTTTAGACCCAATTTGCATTTCAGTGGTATTTTATGGCTGACTTTAGAAAACTTTTTAGATAGGATTTCTCGGTAAATTAAAGGATTTAGAGGGATGATTACGAAATAATTGATTAAAAAGTGTGCAATATTGGTTTTCATTGAACTTAAGCTTGTATGGGTTCAATTTAAAACCTAATTCAATACATTTTAGATTTTATATTTCCCTGAACCTCTTTTGCTGTATTAATTTTGTCATGCTTGTCATTCTAATCTAATGATGATTTAATGTTTGCAAACCTGAATAAATCTGTACGCAAGGAGTTTTGCTGAGTTTTTAATCAATGAAGATTGAAATTTGGCAACTGAGATGATAAAAAATGAAAAATTTTAAATAGAAAATGAAAATAATGATTATACTTTAGAAAGTACTCTTATTAATGTTCTTGGCTATGAACCATGTAATATTTTTCTCTTCTTTTTATCGTGTAATATTTTGAAGGTGACTGAACCTTAAAAGAAGTAATTGCCGCTAAATCGTGAAGAATGTTTAAATTAGAACAGATTCTTTGTACTCACTCTCTTCCCGCTTTCCCTGAAATCTGTAGTCTAGAGTTGTACATAAGAGCCAGAAGAATGTTAAACTGCCTTTTAAAAACTCATCTACCCTCCCCAAGAACCTACATAGACAATAGAATGTCCTGTAATGAAAGTGTATCTTTACCTCATTATTTATTTGTTTTATTGAGCAAAAAATGTAGAACATAGAATGTCTAATGGATTAGTCACAATAAAAAAAAATTCCTGGGTTATATATCTAAGGGGCAGCGGCTCCTCCTCTATCAGCAGTCAAAATTACGTGTGATTGGCTGGGTGCAGTGGCTCACACTTGTAATCTCAGAGCTTTGGGAAGCTGAGGTGGGAAGATTGCTTGAGGTCAGGAGTTTGAGATCAGCCTGGGCAACAGCAAGACCCCTTCTCTACAAAAAATAAAGTTAGCTGGATGTGATGGTGCACGCCTGTAGTCTCACCTATTTCAGGGGGCAGGGCTAGGAGTTTCAGGTTGCAGTGAGCTGTGATCGTGCCACTGCACTCCAGCCTGGGTGACAGAGTCGGATCCTGTCTCTACCAAAAATAATAATAATAATAATAAATTAAATATGATTAAGGATACCAAAAAAATTATTCAGATACCTTAGTAGAAGCTTTGGCTGAATAGAAGTTCCATCTTTTGTAGTACTGAAACCAAGTGAAGGGATTACATGGTTGACATCTCTGAAAGCGAGAACGCAGTAATAATGAGAATACTTCCCCTGCATTTGTGTATGAGCCTTGGCAGTTTCTTTTACACTCTGTCAGTCCTCTAAGACCTGAGACATTGTTGGGGCAAGTGGAATTATTCTGCATTTTATAGCTAAAGAAATGGACTTGGAATAATTAAGTTACTTACAGCTAACCTGCACCCCAGATCTCTTGACCTAGCCCCCTGCACCCTGCCTTTGCCCCAGAGTGCTTTTAATGTGCTGCATTGCATGGTCTTTTTATTCATTTTGTTTTATGCATCATAGTTAACACTAAACTGAAAGTTTGCTGCTAAGACCTATATTATTTTATATTCCCAATGAATATGACTTCTGCATAAAAACATTTAACTAGGGTAATCATTTTATAGTATGTGCCTGTCGTCCCTGCTAAATCTATCACCTTCATGTGAAGACAGAGAATATAGAACATGCTGTGTATTCAAAATAATTTCTCCTTTATAATGACGTATTCTAGATTCTAACGTTTATATATGAGAGAGGCTTCATAAATGTTATGTTTTCTGTGGCTGCTATTTCCGTGTTATGTGTGCTGTCTGCACAGTGAGGACAGCTGCAGAGACACTGCCAGTCTCATGAAGTGTCCTTTGTGAAGGCCCATGTGTCAGTGCTGCTGATGGGATGAAAGAGTTGGTCAGTAGGATGGTTAAGAATATGGGCTCTGGAGTGGACGGTGTCTGGCTTCCAATCCGGGGCTGTCACTTAGTTGGTGTGGGACCTCTTATCTCCATTGCCAACCCAAGTTTTTGATTCTTTCTTTCCTAATTAGTAAACTCTTAATCTTTCTGTCCTTGGAATCTTCTCCTTTCACTTCAAACAACTCATCTGTATTTATCCTGAAAAGTTTATCCTTTACTAAGTTCCGTCATTGGCAGCAACCCTGTTTTCCCCTTTTTATTAATTTTTTTTTTTTTTTTTGAGATGGAGTTTCACTCTTGTTGCCCAGGCTGGAGTGCAGTGGCGCGATCTTGGCTCACTGCAACCTCTGCCTCCCGGGTTGAAGCGATTCTCCTGCCTCAGCCTCCCAAGTAGTTGAGATTACAGTTGCCTGCTACCACACCCAGCTCACTTTTGTATTTTTAGTAGAGATGAGGTTTTACCATGTTGGCCATGCTGGTCTCTCGAACTTCTTACCTCTGGTGATCAGCCTGCCTCAGCCTCCCAAAGTGCTGGGATGAGATGTGAGCCACCATGCCCTGCCCCTGTTTCTGTTAATTACCCAATATCTCAAATGTGCAGTTCGTCACATTTTTGGGGTGGTGGTTAGACACAATATAGTTAATAAATAAATAAACACTTTGTATTTCCCGAGTGAACATTTCATCCAAAACGTGTCGCTTTCTTGCTTAAAAACCAATAAAGCTAATGTTTCTCAAGTCATCATATATGAGTAGCATGCAAGCTCTGGATGCAGCTGTTCTTCTAGAGACTACTGTTGCGCTCCTTACAAGCCTCTAGAGCACTAGTGAAGAGTAATGTTATATTGTTTAGGGTTTGGTCAACCTTTCCTGAGACTCAGTGGACAGCAGTCAGTTAATGTGCCAAGAAGCATAAGCTAAATCAAGATTGCAACATACTACTCATTCTGAATTTGTATGGGAATGCCTCTGTGAGTCAGTGTTGTGGGAATGTCGTGGGAAGGCTTAGTTAATACTTTCTAATGGGATTTAAAAAGTCAGTACATTTCTCTTTTTGAATTTGTTTCTTAATGATCTGATGCACTTTTGGAGAAGATACAGCTTGCTTTATAGAACAGAAAAAACATTGTCATTCATACATGATTTAGCTTGATGATCATGATTTAAAGCCACCAGCTTTGTGGGAGGAAGATAGTGAGAATGGCCATGACAGCTTTAACTACACCCTTGAAGACCTCCTTGCTTACTAGAGGGCACTGTGCTGTCCTCAGATGCCCCTGAGGCAGGTCGGAATGGGATAATAATTACATTAACTCCCAAACTACCCTGTGCTGGACTTTTTTTTTTTTTAAGTTATAGCTCTACAGAGCTATAATTGAAATATATTAAGTGGGAAATATTTAAGATATGTAATTTGATATGCTTTGATATATTCACAGTAGTCCCCTCTTACCTGCATACTTGTTTTTTTGTAGTTTCAGTCACCTGTGGTCCGAAAACATTAAATGGAAATCCAGAAGTAAATAATTCGTAAGTTTTAAATTGTGCACCGTTCTGAGTAGTGTGATGAAATCTCACACCATCCCTTCTGCCCTGTAAAATGAAGGTGTATTCCAGAGAACGAAGGAAGGATGGAGCTTTTATAGAGCATCTTTCTGCCCAGGTTCCCATTCAGGTATATTTTTTCAAATGAAGGAGTCCACCTTGCTTAGTTCAGGTTGTTCAGTGCAAGTGATTTCTGATTGGTTGATGCAGGCTACACAGTCTGTTGGTTCAGGTGGCCTGAAAGGGAATAGTCAGCTGGGAAAGTTCAGAGTTAAGGAGATCTGTAGGTTTTCTGGGAACTCGGGGTACATGTGTGACCTCTAGTTAGCAAATGGCCACTTTATTGTATTGTAAAATTAGACCCAGTTAGCCCCTCAGGATTCATCTTGAGGGATTTGTTCTTTGAGGTTCACAGTGATCAGATCAACTGTTGCAGTATCTCAGTGCTTGTGTTCAAGTAACCCTTATTTTAATTAGTAATGACCCCAAAGTATAGGTGTTGCTGGCAATTTGGATGTGCCAGAGAGAAGCTAGAAAGTGCTTCCTTTGGCCGGGCGCGGTGGCCCAAGCCTGTAATCCCAGCACTTTGGGAGGCCGAGGCGGGCAGATCACGAGGTCAGGAGATCGAGACCATCCTGGCTAACACGGTGAAACCCGTCTCTACTAAAAATACAAAAAATTAGCCGAGCATGTTGGTGGGTGCCTGTAGTCCCAGCTACTCGGGAGGCCGAGGCAGGAGAATGGCATGAACCCAGGAGGCGGAGCTTGCAGTGAGCCGAGATTACGCCACTGCACTCCAGCCTGGGGGACAGAGCAAGACTGTGTCTCAAAAAAAAAAAAAAAAAAAGAAAGTGCTTCCTTTAAATGAAAAGGTGAACGTTCTTGACTTAATAAGGAAAGGAAATATGCTGAGGTTGCTAAGATTAAGAACAAATCAATCCATGAAATTGTGAAACAGGAAAATAAATTTGTGCTGGTCTTGCTGTTGCACCTCAAACTGCAAAAGTTATGGCCACAATGTGTATTAAGTGCTTAGTTAAGGTGGATAGGTAAATTTGTGGGTGGAAGATATGAACCAAAAAGATGTTCCAATTGACAGCAATGTGTTGTTCCAGAATCATTGAGCCTACATGACAACTTGAGCAAGGGATCCCTTGAAATGAGTTATACCAAGTAAGGGATAGTTACACAGATTCAGGAGTACAGACAGTCAATAGTAGCCTAATGCTGTGTCACGATGCATACATCATTCACCCTGCTTCATCTCATTACATAGGCATTGTACCCATGTCACATCATTACAAGAAGAAAGGTGAATATAGTACAGTAAAATATTTCGAGACAGCTTGCATTCACATAACTATTATTACAGTATGTTATAATTCTATTAGTACTTATTGTTAATATTTTACTCTTTCTGATTTTTAAATTAAAATATCACAGGTAAATATGAATAAGAAAAAAAACCAGTATATATAGGGTTCAGTACTATCTGGTTTTAGGCATTGACTGGGGCCTTTGAAGGTATCTCTTGCAGATAAGGACTCCTGTACATCATGAGATGTGTGGATCCAAAATCTCCTTTTGTGTGTGTACATGGACATAGAATTGTTCCAGCACCACTTGTTGAAAAGGCTTCCCTTCCTTCACTGAATTGCCTATTCACTTTCTTGGAAATCACTTGTCCATGTATGTGTGGATCTTTTTTGGACTCTGTTTTGTTCCGTTGATGTATTTGTGTCTGTTTGTAACGGTACCACTCTATTTTGATTGCTGTCACTTCATCATAATTCCTGAAGTCAGGTATATCATTAGCCTCCCAACTTTGTTTTCCTTTTTAGAAACAGCTTGTTAATTTCTACCAAAAGGTATCCTGAGATTTTGATTGGGATTGCATTGGATCTATAAAGCTATTTGGGTAGAATAGACATCTTAACAACATTGAGTCATTTCTGAGTCTCTGACATATAAAACCATTATCTGGGTTTAAAATGTAAACCACTCAGTGTCACTCATCATAAAAGAAAGCAAAAGTGATACTTAGGGTACCTTGCAATTACATTAAGCAGGACACTGGGAATTGGTCTTTTTGCTTGCTTTGCTTGAGTGATTCTCCACAAAATCCCCACTTAATATGATAGGTCTAAATACGGGATGCCTTTTCCAAAGCTCCTCTCCACAAGCATCCTCACGCCACAGATGCCAGTTGACTGTTATGTATACTCACCTAGGCTGCTGGTACCTGCCAGATGGTGGGCATTTTGGGTGAGATAATGATAGATTTAAGCCAGAGGTTCAGGAATACCCACATTCTCCAAAAAAGAAGATTAAGCCATTATTATTGGGAGCAGCCTAATTCTAGTTATGAAGGAAAGAGATCAGGGTGCCATATATACTTAGATAGCCATGTCTTTTATAGCATATAGCCTTTCATGTTAAGGCTCCTCTTTTTTCTAAAGGAGTATTGATTATAGTAAGGAAGCCAAGGTTCAACTCGTGAATGTGTCAGGTAGCTGGATCATTCATTACCACCCCAGGTGACACCCATGTTGCTCAGTTCCATAAAGACCACAAATGGAATGGTAACTGGGTCATTGCAAATTAACTCTTTTTGAAAGACAGTTCAGGACATATTTATCCTTGAGAGTGAGCCTACACTATCCCCCTAAGGCCTTTCTTTTAAGTAGAGAATATACATTTTGGAAACAAGGTTGTGGTTGAGGGCATGAAGTCAACCTTCCTGAGTTCAAATCACCACTCTGCCATTTTCTAACTTTGCAAATTTAGGGATTCACTTAGTTTCTCTAAGCCTATTTTCTTTGAGAATACGGAAAATTATTAATAGTAACATGGGGAAATTAAAAGTGAGTAATTGTACAAGTTTAGTGCACTTGATATGTTTTGTTTTTAGCGTATTTTCTCCATTTTTAGTTTTTCCTTTTGTGTCTTCTTGTTGCCACTGACGACCTGTGAAATGTAAACTGTTCAGTGAACTGCTTTTGCTTTACTTTCTGTGAATGACTTGTTCTACTCACTGTGTTCCGTCTCTCCCATTCCCTCTGAACACTTTTGATCCTTTCTTTTTGCCCCAGTCTTCTTTCATTTAAAAACTAATTTATCCCAAGAAGCCTGCTCTACAAATGATGTGTAGATTAGATGAGGTGTGGGAAGCATGTTTACTTATAAAGCAATACAAATACCCTATCCACATCTAGCCTGTAAAAATAAAAAGTCAAGTGCTTTTATTTTTTCTTCCCTCCAAAGTAAAGAGAAAAGTTTCAGGGTTATATCCTTAACATGTAATTAAGAGAGTTCAAGATATTTTATGTTCTATATAGCAATGCTGAGAATATTTAATAAGCATTAACAAAACTTAACCTTATGGTAGATAGCACTGTACTAATTAACAGTTTTTTTCGCTACAAGAACTATGTCAGCATGAGAGCTAACACTACTTATGTCTGACAATTTTAGAATAGGAATAATATAAAAATACTCAACAGAGATAATGGTAGCTTGCAAACCGTTTATGTCAAATATATTAAAATTTGAAATAGTTGAAGGCTAGAATCCAAATTCAGGAGTAATTAACCAAAATAGTTGACAGATGTCAGCCATGCTAACAAAATTTGTATACCCTGAATATTTTCCAGCTTGTAATTAACTGCACAGATGATGCGATCTGATTTTGTCACTAACTGCTTATTAATGAAGGAGATGATGACTAGTTACAAAATCCATAGTGCTAGCTGAATACCAAGTTTAAATGTTTCTCATACAGCCGGCATTAATCGGAGCCACACTAGCCTCCATGCTGGTTTGATTTGTGCTTACTTTCTTCATTTGTAATTGCGAAGGGGAAACTGAATTTGTTAAATTCAGCTCTGAGTGACCTTGAAGATAGTAAATCTATTTTTATTTGGTGGTCAGCAGCATAATGGCTTTTATTTTTAGATTCTTTCTTATAAATGTATTGTCGTCAGGCTAGTGATACCACCACTGGAAGTTGTATAATAAAGTGCAAACTGATTATTTCAAGTTCAACTAAACCAAAGCAGAACATGATGTCAATATGACTGAAGACGTGAACACAGAATGCTATTAACAAATGGTTTAATAACAAAAGAGCATTATTTATTTCTATCATATACATAGCATGGAAGCCTGACAAGAAGCAAAAGGATTCAAGAGAGGTGGTTGTGTGGCCTTCCTGCCTGAGCCAGCTCTCTTCCAAACAGACTCCTATACTGCTCTTCCCTCTTTACCTTACGTTGCTGTTTCCCTTTTTACTTCTTTCCCTGGAAAGGGCGGGTTTAATTCTGTGCTTATTTATAAGACAGAGATGGTTGCTACCTCCTGAGCCCAAGTCTGCCGGCTGTTGGCCTTCTTTGGGTGGTCTCCCTGGCAGTGTGGTCTTACAGTATTTACGTCTGCCTGCTAACTGGTTTTTCCTGTTGGACATCTCCACTTGGATGTCTCCCAGACATCCCCAACTTCCATGTTTAGTGTCACTTTAATTTTCCTTTCCCCAAACAATTTTCTCTACCATAGTCTCTTCTTTCTTATTTTTGTATTTCTGTGTTTAGGAGTGCTTAATGAATATTTATTGAGTCAATAGGTGATTTCATGATACAATTACAGTAGGAGGTAGTACTAAAAAGAGGAAATATTTTCTCCTTATTTAAGAACTTTTTATAAGAGAACTCTAGTTTTTCAAAATTATGTTTAAAATGGGCCACCCAGAACTGGACACAGTCTTCTGTTATTCATTAATGTTCTCCTTAGATGGCCCCACCTCTCTGTCCCCTCTCTCTAGCTATGTATATTTCTTTTCAGCAGTCAGTTGTTAGATTGCTGTCCTTGATTGGTTTTCTGTTTTCGGTAGGCCAGTCCCCAGCTAAATTGGGTGACCAACTTGGCTAATGTCCAGTTTTATCTAAAGTTGTGTTCCCTGTTTGCACAGATGACTTTTTAAAATCTCCTGCAAATGTGACCACATTTAGAGCCCATACCTGCATGGTTTGAATAGCCTTAGTAGCCAATTTCACAAACAAAAATGTAAGGTCTACGTGATGTAGAGTAGTAAGATAAGAAACTGTATTTCCTACTTACAAACTACTTTGAAAAATTTCAAAAGATGAGTTTAAAATGTTTAAAACATTGGTAATACCAGCAGAGTCAGTATGCATATTTGTAGGATACTTAGTATAAATTTTGGTATATTTATTTTCTTAAAATAAATCACAGTAAAATCATATTATTGTATCTTATAAAATGCCTTACTCTGTTGAAAAGACAGATTTAAATTAAAAACCTACTAGCTGCATTTATATTAAAATTGTTCACCTTATTAACAGGTCAAACAATATATTCTTTTAAGAATTCACATTTTAACACTTGGGTTTCAACTGATAAAACTTATATGCATTTGGGTATAATTTTAGATACCTACGAAACAGCACCAAGACAAAAATGGGCTCAGTAATAATGGGAGAGCAAGCATTTAAAAAAAAAAAAAATTAACTGACTTTCAGCATGATTAGGTTAAGTTAGGTTAAACTGTAGAAGGAAATTGTGCTGTCTCTCCCCTAAAAAGTTTAAGAGCAAATTATCATCTTGAATGGTTTAGTTATTCACATGACTGAAGTTAGGAACCATTCCTTTTAACTTTTTATTTTGAAATAATTATAGATGTATAAGGACTTGCAAAGATAGTACAGAGAGCTCTCTGTGCTCCTCATCTGGTTGTTCCTAATGGATATTGCTTATATAATTTAGTACACATCAAAATCAGAAAACTGACATTGGTACAATGTATGTGTGTGGTTCTATGTCATTTTATGAATCTTCCTTGAACTCTTCTTACCCCACACTGTTTATAACTGTCTTAAATATTTCTTCTGCACACATTAAGAATCACATTAGACAATATTATTTTTGTTTCAGCCATCAAACATAATTTAGAAAACTCAAGAGAAGAAAGTCTGTTGTGTTTACCCATGTTTTTGCTTATGTTTTTTCTTTCTTCCTTTCCTTCCTGATGTTCTAATATTCTTTTATCACTTTCTTTTTGTTTTTTTGAACTTTCTGTACATATTCTTTAGGGTCGGTCTACTGGAGGCAAATTCTCTTTCTTATTTCAACTGAGAATGTCTTAATTTTTATCTTTATTTGCCGAAGATAATTTTGCTGGATATAGAATTTGCAGTTGACAGCTCTTTTCTTTCAGCACTTGAAAAATGTTCTACTGCTCCCTTCTGGTCCTCTTTAGTTTCTGATGAGAAATTCTGTCATTTGAGTTGGTTTCCCTGTTAGGTAAGATCTCATTTCTTTCTCAAGGCATGCTAATATTCATAATACTAGTTATTGTAATTCAAGCAGCTACTATGTGCTTGGCATGGTGTATGCTATCTCTAACCTTGAAACCCTCTATTATCTCTATTTTGTGGATAAAGAATCTGAAACTCATGCAAGTACATTAACTTAGCTAAGGTCACACAATTTAGAAATGTTTGAGTTAAGGTATGAACCAAGGCTTGTGTGCATCTAAAATATTTGCACTTTGACTTTATCATACAATTGCAGAAGGTTGGAGACAATCTTATAGTTGGTAAGTTTTCTACCAGCATCTTACAGCAAAAATTACAATTTTTATGCCAGTACTTTCTTTGACTTAGAGTAGAATCTTAAAAAGACTCTGTGTAAGAGCCACCAAACTTCCTTGCAGAAGCTGTATCATGCTAAGTGTTTTGGATCAGTTCAACTCAATTTAATAAGTCTCTGCTTTTAATTTCATTTTCTCTATATTAAATTGCTCACAATGTAGTATAAAATAGCATTTGTAGAATAACTTAATAATTTAAGCAATATCTATTTTCAAACAAGACAAAATTATTATTATATTTGAATTCAATCCCTAACAAATAACTAGTATCAAATCAGTGGTACTGCAAAGAATAGTTAATATCCAGGGTATTGTTTTAGCTGCAAGTGTTTGTGGATTACTGAACAGTCAAGTGGGTTTGCTTATGAGATTATTGCTTTCCCATGTGTTTATTCTCTTCAAAATCTTTTTCAGTTGTTGCCTGGTTCATCTTTTTAGACACCACGTAATTGGTAGAACAACAGTCAAGAAAAAGATTGAAAAAAAATACAGATGAGTTCTCTGGAGATATAATGAAGCAGTCTGAGTGAATCATGATGTGCAGTGGACTTTAGGTTTCTATTTTTGTGCAAGGGGCCAATTGTAGAGCTCTGAACTTGAAATCTTATTACAATCTCTGAAGATGCAGTAGAATGTATCTCATTTAAAAAGTGTTCTCTAAGAGATTTATAAATTCAGTATTATGTCTTAGTATGTTAGATATTATTCATTAACCTATATTAGAGGAGACAATATTTTACTTAATATTTTCTTTAGTTACAAAAGTAAAATAACTTAATTGTAACAATTGAAATGATTAACATATTATGAAGTGAAACTTATCTTTACCCTAGGTGATTGTGTACCATCTCTTCTCAAATAATGTGACATTAATCCCCAACTAATGTTAACATTGTAGGGTGTATCTCTTCATACTCTTCCCCATGCTCAAACAAGTACACACACACATTCACTTACTCTTCACATGTGCTGGACTTCAATAATAATAAATGTATGCTTCATAAATTGGACCATTTGCTAAGTTGCCCCCCACCCCATTCTTCTAGGACAGTATGTATAAATCAGAGTCACTTAAAATTAACTACAGTGTATTCTGTAGTATGAATGTACTAATTTATTCAGCTATTGCATATTGATACCCATTTGGGTGGCTTCCTGTGAGATACTGTTTTTTGTTTCTGTTATAAACAATGGGACGATAAATATCTTTGCTTACGTGTCTTTCTTTTTTTTTTTTTTTTTTTTTTTTTGGAGGTAGAGTTTCGCTCTTGTTGCCGAGGCTGGAGTGCGGTATCGTGATCTCGGCTCACCACAACCTCCGCCTCTCGCGTTCAAGCGATTCTCCTGCCTTAGCCTCTCAAGTAGCTGGGATTATAAGCATGCGCCACCATGCCTGGCTAATTTTGTATTTTCAGTAGGGACAGGGTTTCTCCATGTTAGGCTGGTCTCGAATTCCGGACTTCAGGTAATCCGCCCACCTCAGCCTCCAAAAGTGCTGGGATTGCAGGTGTGAGCCACCGCACCCAACCTGTATATCTTTATTCTTGTACAACAATGCTTTGTTTTCCAGAGGGTAGGTTTCTGATAATGGGACTGACAGTTCAAAGGGTATGTATACTTAACATTGTATAGATATTGCTAGATTTCTTTCCTCAATGTTTACTGCAATCTTGTATAAGGTTGTTCATTTTATCACATCTTTAACAGCACTAGGTGTTATCACACTTTATGCAAATGTGATGGGTGAAAACTGCTATCTCATTGTTGCTTTAAGTTGCATTTTCTGAGTATTGGTGAAGTTGAACGGTTTATGTTTATTGGCCATTTCAATTTTGTCTTGTGTGAATTTCTGTTCATATTATCTGGCCATTTTTCTATTCAGTTGCCTTTTACTTATCAGTTTATGGGAGTACTTTTTATATTAGGGATATTAACTCTTTGGTTATTTATTTTGGAAGTTTCCCAGTCTATATACTTTTGAAGTGGTTTAGGGTATTTTTTTTTTCTATAGAATAAATTAAAATATATGTTATCACCTTGATCTGTCTTTATTGTTTAGGTTTTCCATCTTAGTTCTACAAATATTTGCCTCAATTCTCTTATGAATGTTACGTCTAATTTTTTATATGAATATCTTCAATTCTTCTGGAATTTACTTCTGTATATGGTGAGATATGTGAGTCAAGCTTTGCCTTTTTGTAGATATCTAGCCACTTATTATGCTAATGCCATTTAGTAAATAAACCACCCTTTCTTCCTGAATTTAAATGCCATCAGTACTTTTAAAAAAATATTTAAATGATTACATTTTTCCCCAGCTTAACCCATTTTCAGTAAGGTAATGACTTTTTAAAAGCAGGATTTAGTAAGTTGAAAAGGTTATTTCTCTTTGCTCAAATGTCAAATGCTACCTGTTACTCTTTATTGTTTCTGGCTAAAATTGCAAGCACAGGAAGGATTATTGCTGTGAACAAATTCACTAATCAGCATGCAACCTAACAAATTTAAGACGCTGGGGAAAAAAGGGAAAATTTGGGATATTTATGCATTTCTTCTGTAAAAGCAGTAACATGTAAACATTGTGAAGAAAGGCATTTATAGAATCTAAGAAGGAAAACTCTTTGCTTTTCAGATGCAGAGAAATTAGGATTCATCGAGGCCTTCTTTACGACATAAGCTCTGTAGGAATGGTCCTCCAAGTAAGGCTGTGTGTGTCACGTTTTGGGGCTAGGGGTAACTCAAAGCTGCACCTACAGAGAGATCTGAAGGCAAACTGCCTATTTCACGCTTTTATTTTGGGCTCATCCTTTATGCCCTGCACAGAGAGATCAGATCCATACACATCTTACTTTCATTCATTGTGGAAATAATGTCCTCAGGCTTGGTGGTACAATATCATGCTTTCTACAGTCTTCTGCTAGGAAATGTTTATTGGATTTAGCTGCCATTATGCAAGTGATGAAGGAGAGGCAAAGTAACTCCAGTATGTCTAGCCGGGAATGGCTTGAAGAATTGTATCAGTTACAGATTTGAGAAGATTTGGCTATATATTGCATTAGGTTAGATCATCTTTATAATTAGAAATAGGCTTTTGGAGTACAAAGAATTCTTCTGTAAACACCTTGAATATTTAACAGGAAGGCTATAAGGAAATATAATGTGCTACATTCCTAGGATAGAATAACATGCAGCTATTAAATAGCATGTTTTGTGAATATTTAATAGTAGCATTTAAACCCAAAAGACCCTGAGCGGCAGAGACCTGTGTAACTAGTTTATTCATTCATTTCTTCATTCAGCCAACATTTACTGAACATCAGCTATGTGTTCAGCATTTTGTGAGGCTCTGGGGAATAAAGATGAAGGGTGTAGTCTTTGCCCTCCTATAGCTTAGGAGCCAGTGGACACCCAGGTTACATCATTGCAGAACTGTTTATTAACAATTAGCCGCGTGCCCAGGATGCCATGAAAATGTAGGGGGGAACATACAAATCAGACTGGCTATTATGGGGGGTCGATGAGATTTCATGGAAGTGGTCACATCGGAGCTGTGCTCCAGAGGAAGGAATTAACCAGGCAAAAAGGGTGAGGGTGGTTGGAGAGAGAGGAGCTTTCAACTAGGGGTGAATAGTAAATATAGACACTGAAGAAAAATGGAAATGTGTGTGGTAAAGTCCAAGTTATTCTGTATAATTGGATCATATGTATGTGCATATGTGTGCATATTTATCGATATGTGAGAGATGATGTATAGAGTTTGGTAATAGTGAGGAAGACCTCTTACCCCAAACTAAGGTGACTGGTTTTATCTTGAAAGGGGGTTATAGTAAGTTGGGGAGTGGTCTCTTCACTGCTGTTTAGAAAGACTTCTCTGGACAAATGCATGGATGAGGTATTATTAAGCCCAGGATCTTGAAGATGAGTAGAATGGTAGCATAATAATCTGAGTGAGAAATGTTTGGGGCAGATAATAAAGTGGGATGTTTGAGAGAGATTTTAAGAAGTAGCAGTGCTAACGTTTGGGATATAAAGGAAGGCAAGGGGTCTAGGATGATAACTAGATTTCTAGTTTGGAACAAGTAGACATGCAGGGATTTGGTTTATGAAAACGAGGGGAGGAATGAGTTTGGGAATGGGAAGCTAGTGAGTTCTGTTTTAGACTTAAACATTTGGAGGCTTTTAGGGTTTTGTGGGGACAAATGAAGATCTTTATTGGGTGGCTGAATAGATCTGACCTTAGCTCATGAAAAGAGTTGGAGATTTTGACATTATCAGTGTATATAGGTGGTATTTTAGTCATGGGAATATATGAAATTGCATAGATGGAATAATTGCATGAAGAGAGAAGAGGGATGAAGATGGAGACATCTAAGATGTAGGCAAAGGATCGCAAGAAGACACTGAGAAGGAATGGTAGAGACATAGGAAGAAAATAGGAAGAGAGGAGTTTCGTGGAAGCCAAAGGAGGAGAAAGTTTCCTAAAGGAAGCGGTAGTCATTGCGGTCAGATGGCACAGAGATTTCACATCAGATCATCCTCAAACGTGTCTCCTGGGTTTGGCAATAAAGAGGTCATCAGTGGCTCAGGCAAGAGAATGGGAGGCAAAGTGAGACAAGTTTATAGGTTGGCTGCTAAGTGGATGATACAGTAGCTGGGAGATGATGTAGAGCTGAGCGAGGGGGTGTGTGTGTGTGTGTAAGATGAACAAGATGTGAGCAATGTCCTAAATCTGGGGATGGGAGAGAGGGTGAAAATATAGGAGAAAGGGGTAATTGATATGAAGTTCCAAGAGAAAAGGAAGCCTGGAGTTCCAGGAAAAATAGGGACCACTTTTCCACTGAGTCTGGAGAGAGGAAGGAAAGTTTTAGGATTTAAGGCACAGGCAAGTTTGAGGTAGGGCAGAGTAGGCCAGGGAAGAATGCGAATAGCTGCGTTTTTATTTGTGAATTAAAGGATTCATTCTGAGGAAAGGGAGGGAAGAGAGAGGGTCAGGGTACTTGAACACGGGGAAGGGAGCTGCCTTGCAGTGAGGCCTCTGCAGATGATCACAGTGCATCAATGTGATCAAAATGACATCAGTGTTATCAGCAGTGGAATCAGAAACAAGTCGATTACACCTAATTTCCATTATGTTTCACTATGTGAGATGTTTTTGTCCTGAGGATTTACATGTAACACAGGACTGAGTGATTTACTGAAATTTAAGCTACAGTCAATATTTGATTAACAATACAGGTATGAAATTAAACAGCACCGTCAGCCACCAGGGGTTCTGCTCTGCGTGATCACTTTCCATTTTGCTCCGCTTCAAAATGTTCACGTTTTTTCTCTCAGCCATAAACATTTAAAAACCAACTGTATTTGGCCAAACTAGTGTAGTAAGTGAGAGACTTAGAGAAGTGCATGCAGGTGGTGTTGGGCAATTGCCAAGAGACTATTCTCCAAATGGGAGTGTTAGCATAGCATGCAAACTTCTCTCCTTATGAGCTCTGACTCCAGTATTGACTCTTTTGTATATAGAAAACATAATCTGTTCAGAACTCATTACAGTGAAGGAACTTGTATTTTAAAAACAGAGAGAACTAAATTTTTATTGAGTTAAATTGTATAAATTTTTTAAGGATTTCAAGGTTAAGCCAACTCACATGATTAAAATAAGTTATGAGCATTTTTGTTTGTTATCTGTTCATTGTGTTTGGGGCCTTTGTCATGTCAGCTTTCTTTAGGACAGGTAGAATTTCATCTAACCTCTTCAGAACAGGTGGTTATTTTCTCAAGGACTCTAGGATGGTGCTAGATACCCCAGATTCTTAGCTGCTGGTTGTATGTGTTGCCTTTGCTAAGCACTTGGTTGCTTTCTGCCACTCTTTGGAATCAGGTGATTGATTCTAGAAACTGACAGGTTGTGAGTGATGTACCCTTCCATTAAAAACAGAGATACTAATTTGCTTTTCAATTGTAGAGAGCTTCTTACTACAAACATCGCTGTGATAAAGGTAACCTTTTAATTGTTATGTCAAAAAGGCAAGAAAGTTATGATGAAAATGCATTAATAACAAATCAAAACCTTTACTAATAAAATGTCACACTGAGAGGAGTTAATTTTGTGCACACTTTAATACTAATATATCATAAGGCACTCTTGCTAATGGTGAAAGATGAAAATATTTGCCAACTAGCTATGTTATAGAAGAATTTCCTACAATATTGTCCTATATACAGTGACATTTAGGATTCAAAGAAATATACGTAGTCATTGACTTTGTGTGGAATTTCCCTCGCCTCCTCCACCACCCTGTTAGAAATCCCCACTGTTGACTGTTTCCAGAAGTCTTGCAGGGTGTTGTGATAAAAGTCCAATTCCTCTTCCCATTCTTGCCTAGGTCATCTCTTTCTTCCCTCCCTCCTTTTGTTCTGTGATTCTTTGTTTTATTTTTCACTACAGAACATACTTCATTATGCTGCCCCTGTTAAAGTCAGTCACCCTATTCCACCTGATTCATCTTTGAGAAAACTACTTATGGCCATTGTGGGTTTTAATGCCACTGCCATTCCTGTCCTGCCATTGCCTCCTCACCTCTGTCCTGCTACCACAATAGAGTGGACCCTGTGTCACAGCACCATTGGTACGCATCCTGCCACTGGTGTCTAGAACTTTGAGCAGTTTAAACCCCCCAGGTTTTCCAACTCTTCCCTCACCAACTTGTGAAGCCTCTGAACTGGTATCTGAGCAGAGCCCAGTGCCTTGCACTGTGGGAGTTTCCTGTCCTGATGCTTAAACAATGGCTCTAGAACTTGGCTGGGCATGAGAAACATCACTGACTTGTAAGGGATGCAGAGCCCTGGTCTGCTGAATAAGTCGCTCTGGTGGGCCAAATAATGTTATTCCTCACATTTGATATCCACATCAAATCCCTGGAACCTGTGAATGTGACCATTTGGATAAAGGGTCTTTGCAGATGTAATTAAATTCAGGATCTTGTGATGAAGAGATTATCCTGGATTATCTGGGTGGACCCTAAATGCCAGTACAAGTATCCATATGAAGAGACACACAGAGGGAGGGGAAGAAAGGAGAGGAGGCACTGTGATTGCAGGCAGAGATTGGAGTGGCGGCCACACAGGAAGGAATGCCAACAGCTGCCCACTGGAAGAGGCAAGGAGCAGATTTCCCCTTAGAGCCTCCGGAGGGAGAGCAGCTGGAACTTCTGGGCTCAAACCATCCTCTTGCCACAGTCTCGCCACTCACTGGCACTACAGGTGCACCACCATGTCTGGCTAATTTTTTTTTTTTTTTACTTTTCATAGAAACAGGGTCTTGCTATATTGCCCAGGCTGGTCTCAAGTGATCCTCCTGGTCTCAAGTGATCTCCTGGACTCAAGTGATCCTCCTGCCTTGGCAGTATTTTTTTAATGGCACTGAGAGACAGTGTTATTTCCTCCCGGCACATTTGGATTAACTGTTAAGTGATCACATTCATTTCCTGATTTTGATACAACGTATGACTGGTTTTGTAGGAGAGAAAGAATTGGGAAGTTTTAGGAATTAGAAGTTATGTAGATTTTTAAGCATTGAGAACTTTGTCATTTTCATTAAAAGGCTAACTTTTTCATTATAACTTTTTTCCTATTCACAGTACATCACCAGCTGCTTTTTTACGTATATAAACTTGGACCCGAGATCGATTGGTTGCCTGTTTACTCATTCTGTAAAAATTTGGAGGCACCATGCAGTAAGAATACATAAATATAATTTACATAAAGGAAAATCAGGTCCACGAATAAAATCAATACAGCTAGATTATGAAAATAAACTCACTTTCTAGAGTTTCATCTTCATCATTCATTTTAATGTTATGTTTTTTCAATTTTCCCATTTAAAAATGAACGTTTATTTGTTAATGCATTTCTATTTTTTCGTGTTCCCCAAGATTTGTGTGTGTGTGTGTGTGTGTGTGTGTGTGTATGTGTGTTGTGTACATTTAAGTCTATGCAATTCTGTTACAGGTGTAG
>NW_026652423.1:14244-61645 GCF_009828535.3 Hylobates moloch | reverse complement strand
GACAGAGACCCAGAGAGAGAGAGGGACAGAGACCCAGAGAGAGAGGAGGACAGAGACCCAGAGAGAGGGGGACAGAGACCCAGAGAGAGACAGAAGCCCAGAGACAGGGGGTACAGAGACCCAGAGAGAGAAAGAGAGAGAGAGAGATATAGAGAGAGAGACTCAGAGAGAGACAGAGGCCCAGAGAGAGAGATGGCCAGAGACAGTGGCTTGGGGGTGCATAAAGACCCAGAGAGAGTGATAGTTACCTAGAATTAGAGTGGAGGGGCAGAGACCAGAGAGCGAGAGAGAAACCTAGACTCAGACACCCTACTCCCTGCACCACGAGAGAGAGAGAGAGAGAGAGGTTGACTCAGATAGAGTGGGACAAAGACCAAGCAGACACACACACAAACCAGCCTGAGAGAGGGCAGGAGATTCATCAACCTCCACCGAAGTTTCCAGGACCGCCCCCAACCTTGACACACAGGCTGGAGCCACGCTGGAGCTAGCTGGGAGCTTTGACCAACCTGGCCTAGCCCTGCAGCCTCCCAACTGTGCCCACCCAGGGCCCTGGACTCCCTACTCGCTCCCCTCAGGGCATCTGGCCGGGCGCCTCTCTGCCAGAACATTCTTCCCTCTATCTCCTTCTTGGCCTTTGAGACTCCCCTCGTTCCACAAGCTCCCAGATCCCCCACAGCCCTGCAGAGGCTCCTCCTGTGCCTCCCCATAACCCTGGCCCCTGACACAAGGCCCGACCGCCTGGACCTGGAGCTGCCGAGGGCTGCCTGGGGTCCCCAGGCCCTGCTCCTGAAAAAACAGTGGTTGAAGAAATGAATGAAGGCTGGGTGCAGTGGCTGATGCCTGTAATCCCAGCACTTTGGGAGGCTGAGGTGGGCAGATAACCTGAGCTCAAGAGTTCGAGACCAGCCTGGCCAACATGGCGAAACCCCGTCTCTACTAAAAATACAAAAATTAGCTGGGCGTGGTGCCGGGAGCCTGTAATCCAAGCTACTTGGGTGACTGAAGCACGAGAATCACAATCACTTGAACCTGGGAGGTGGAGGTTGCAGTGAGCTGAGATTGCGCCACTGTACTCCAGCCTCGGTGACAGAGAGAGACTCTGTCTCAAAAAAAAAAAAAAAGAAAAAAAAAAGAGAGAGAGAGAATGTACGAATCAGTGGAATGAGTGAGGAAAACCTCGAGTGATGATGATGGACAGAGAAAATGAGAAGGGTGAGCACAACAATGAGGCCAGATGGATACAGAGAGAAGGCCCTGGCGTGGGGCTGCCATGGGCGATGACTGGGAGTAGGAGCTGGTGGAACACACAGGGGCCCTGGGACCTTGGAACTGGGCACTTCAATCTCAAAGGCTGGGCTTGAGGGGCCAAGCAGGCAGGCTGGGGAGAGCCCCATGAAGAAGCCTGCAGGAAGAGCTATAGGCACCCAGCTCAACTGGACATCTGTCATTGAACAGATGGGGAAACTAAGGCTCAGAGAAGGGAAGGATCTTGAGGAGGTCTAGTCCTCTCCTGATATGAAGGCCGCCCTCCCCACAACACACACACAGCTACCCCAGATTGGCAGAGAACTGGAATGTTGGATAATCCACAGATTAGATTGGAGCGGGGGCGCTGTAGAGTTGAGGATCTGAGATTTGGTGGGGCAGAAGGGCTCAGGACACACACACAACAAGTACCTAAGAATGGGGCTGGGGAGGGATTGGGGGTACAGGGAGAATGACATACCAGAGGGCAGGGGTAGTAAGGAATAAGGAAGAAGCCACTGGGCCCTATAATCTGCATGCTGGGAGACTAGAGGAGTGTCTGCGTATTGGGGATCCCAGGATGGCTGAGGCCTGGGGGATCAGGCTATCAGAATTTGGGCAGGGACCATGAAAAAACAGAGGGTCAGAATATGAAAGAGTTCCAACGTCAGGGTTTGGGAAAATTCAGAAGTTCAGAGATTAGAGAGGGATTGGGGCTTCTGGAAGTCCAGACATTGGAAAGTCAGGAAGTTGGAAGGTAAGAAGTCTGGGGTGAGAGGGGAGAAGTCATGGGGTTGAGGCAGGAAGGCATCTGATGGCAAAGGGGGTGAGAGGTTGAAAAACTGGATCCAGGCCTGATGCTAACATTTGGCGATGTTGAAGAGAGGAAAGGTGTCCATTGTATCATTATCTGTTCTTTTTTTTTTTTTTTTTTTTTGAGACGGAGTTTCGCTCTTGTTGCCTAGGCTGGAGTGCAATGGCATGATCTCTGCTCACCACAACCTCCACTTTCTGGTTCAAGTGATTCTCCTGCCTCAGCCTCCCGAGTAGCTGGGATTACAGGCATGTGCCACCACGCCCGGCTAATTTTTGTATTTTTAGTAGAGATGGGGTTTCTCCATGTTGGCCAGGCTGGTCTCAAACTCCCAACCTCAAGTGATCTGCCCACCTTGGCCTCCCAAAGTGCTGGGATTATAGGCGTGAGCCACTGCGCCCGGCCCATTGTCTATTCTTGCCTGTAAGTTTGCAGTCTTCCCCAGTGTGATACATTTTAACAGAAAAACGTGGGGACAAGAAGTGAGGAAGTTATGAACTCTGAGGGCAGGGGGCTTGCAACCCGGGGGCGTCTCAGGGCCCTGGGAAGGGGAAGGTCAGGGGAGAGGGCCACTGACCGAGCCGCCCTCCACGATGTCCCTCCAGAGTGGGCGGTCAGGGGGCTGCTCGGCCAGCTCCAGGAGGTTGTCCAGCACCACCTGGCCGATGAGGTCGTGCCGTGAGAAGCGGTCAAAGTCATAGACGCTGAAGTGCAGTTTGCGTTGGGCCAGCTCGGCCAGGGGCACCGAGAATTGAAATGTCTCATTGAAGACAGGGTTCAGGGTCTTCCTGTGCACCTGGTGATGGTGGGTGATAGGAGACAGACACCGTGCCCATAAGCCCCTCCTCCACAGGATCCAGGAGTCCAGGCCCCCAGCCCCTCCTCCCTCAGACCCAGGAGTCCAGGCCCCCAGCCCCTCCTCCACAGGATCCAGGAGTCCAGGCCCCAGCCCCTCTTCCCTCAGACCCAGGAGTCCAGGCCCCCAACCCCTCCTCCCTCAGACCCAGGAGTCCAGGCCCCCAGCCCCTCCTCCACAGGATCCAGGAGTCCAGGCCCCCAGCCCCTCCTCCCTCAGACCCAGGAGTCCAGGCCCCCAGCCCCTCTTCCCTCAGACCCAGGAGTCCAGGCCCCCAGCCCCTCCTCCCTCAGACCCAGGAGTCCAGGCCCCCAGCCCCTCCTCCATCAGACCCAGGAGTCCAGGACAAGCCCCTCCTCCCTCAGACCCAGGAGTCCAGGCCCCCAGCCGCTGCTTCCTTAGACCCAGGAGTCCAGGCCCCTAGCTCCCTCTCTGTGGGACCCCAGTGTCCAGCCCACTGCTCCGGACCTTGGTCTGAAACTTTTTCTTGCGGTCAGGCAGCAGGTAGATCTTGACGTAGGGGTCTGAGAAGCCGTTGGAGTCCTTGGCGGGGAGGTCCAGGGCCTGCAGGATCCTCACCACCAGCTGGTCTGAGCCATAGAGGTACCTCAGGGCGAAGCTGATGCGGCCACAGGGTGCCCCTGTGCCTGCCTCTCCAGAGCCTGGGCCCCCACCGCTCCGCCGGCCACCAGGGCCAGTCCCCTGGTACAGCTCTGGCTTAATTTGCCCAATGAGTTTGGCTTTTTCCTCGCCGCCAGGCAGGGGTAAGGGCAGGGCAGGTGGCCGCTCCTCACTGCTGGGGTCCGGCTGGGAGGTCAGAGTCTGCTGGGTGAGGGGTCGGGGCAGGGCTGGGTACCTGTAGGGGGTGGGGGGAGACCAAGGTGAGGTCAGTGGCTCTGATCTTTGACTGCATGCAGAGACCTGGGAGACTCCTCCCTGCCTTTCCCTCCATCCCCCAGCCAGGTGGCCACAAATCCCCTCCTTTGCTCACTGTGTGAGCTTGAGGAAGCCACTGTGCTCTCTGAGCCTCAGTTTCCCCATTGGTATCTGGGGGCATTCCTTCCCTCCCTCCCTCCCTTCTTTCTTTCCTTCCTTCTTTCCTTCTTTTTTGAGACGGAGTTTTGCTCTTGTCGCCCAGGCTGGAGTGCAAAGGCGTGATCTCGGCCCACTGCAGTGTCTGCCTCCCAGGTTCAAGCGCCTCAGCCTCCCGAGTAACTGGGATTACAGGTGCGCACCACCATACCCGGCTAATTTTTATATTTTTAGCAGAGATGGGGTTTCACCATGTTGGTCAGGCTGGTCTTAAACTCCTGACCTCAGATGATCGGCCTGCCTCGGCCTCCCAAAGTGCTGGGATTACAGGCGTGAGCCACCACACCCAGCCTCATTCTCTCCATTTCAAAGCTAGCTCCAGCCCAGACCTGTGCATGCACCAGCTTCCAGTAACCTCCTTTGGACCTCAAGCTGGTGACCCAGGATGCTTCTCCATGGACCCCTGGCGCCCCACATAACACAGACCTTCTTTGAACCCTCTTCTGCCCTTCTGTTAATCTCCCTGGCCATCTCTCTATCCCCACTGTCCTGGTCACAGCTCAGGCCTTGCCCTCTCCTGGACTCTCAGCCTCCAGTGTCTCCCTCCAACCCACCCCCATATGGCCCCAGAGGGTTCCTTCTACACCCAGAGCTGAGCCTGCCCCTCCCTTGCTCACGGCCCTCCCATGGCTCCTCAGTGCCCTCAGGACAAAGTCCCAGACCCTCAGGCGGGCACTCAAAGCCCCATGTGGTCTAGTGTCCATAGCCACATCTCTGGAGTTTTCTTTTTTCTTTTCTTTTTCTTTTTTCTTTTCTCTTTCTTTCTTTCTTTCTTTCTTTCTTTCTTTCTTTCTTTCTTTCTTTCTTTCTTTCTTTCTTTCACTCTCTCTCTCTCTTTCTTTCTTTCTTCTTTCTTTTTTTTTGAGATGGAGTCTCGCTCTGCTGCCCAGGCTGGAGTACAGTGGTGCAATCTTGGCTCCCAGGTTCGAGAGATTCTCCTGTCTCAGCCTCCTGAGTATCTGGGATTACAGACACACACCACCATGCCCAACTATTTTTTTTTTTTTTTTTGTATTTTTAGTAGAGATGGGGTTTCACCATATTGGCCAGGCTGGTCTCGAACTCCTGACCTCAAGTGATCTGCCCACCTTGGCCTTCCAAAGTGCTGGGATTACAAGCATGAGCCACTGGGCCCAGCCTGAAGTTTTCTTTTTTTCAAACTTATTCTCATGCCTTGGTGACTAAGGCTTGGTGCCCTGGCTGTCCCCTTGGTGTGGGCTGTCCTCACAATGCACTAGGATCTCGTTCTCCTCTTGTCTTTGCCTGGGCCGCTCCTTTCACCTGGAATGCCCAGGTCACAGCCCTGCTTCTTTGCCTTCCTAACTCTCCCTCAGCCTGCGGGTCTCAGCTGAGACAGCTCAACCTCCAGGAAGCTCCCAGCCTTCTCCGAGCTGCGGTTCCCTGAGCCGCTTTCCTGTCTCACCAACCTGGCTACACCAGCACAGCCAGTCTGGGGGCCGCCTCCCCTGCACTGTGAGTGACAGGAGGGCAGAGTCTGGTGTTTTCCTAACACCCCTCTCAGGCCTAGTTTATATTAGTGCTCAATATACATTTACATGTATATTGAGGAATAATGAACGAAGGAACTCCAGGTCCGACTACCAATCCCGGCTTAGGGAGAAAGGGGGTGATCTGCCTTGTGCCACAGGGGACTTGGGGATCCAACCTCATTCTCCTCTACTTTCCTGTCCTAAGTCCTGCCCCCAGTCTCCTCCCTCTGGACCCAGGAATTCAGGCCCCCAGTCCCCTACTCCTTCTGGTCCAAGGGGTCTAGACCCCACAGCCCCAACCTCCCTCAGATCCAGGAGTCTAGGGCCCCAGACTCCTCTTTCCCTAAGATCCAGGAGTCAATACCCCGATTCCCCTCCAAATCCCAAACTCATAAGAGCCATAGATAGGAAAGAGACACAGAGGAGGAGCAGAAGTTCAGAGTGGACCCCCAACCCAGTATCCTCTCTCACCTGGTGGTGGGTGCCAGGCTTGTGACCTGCTGATGTGACTGGGCACTGGGCAAACCCCCACCACTGGGGGGCAGCAGGAGCAACCCCGAGCCTGCTCCCCCCTCAGAGGGCAGCTCAGGGGATGTTTGGCTCGGTTTGACCCCAGCGGCCACTGCTGCTGCTGCAGCCTCTGGATACGAGTCCATGTCCAAGTAGGAGGGCTCAGGGGTGTCAGAACCACCCAGGCTGCCTGGCTCCAGCAGCTCAGCAAAGGGTGGATGGTGGGCGGCATGGGCATGGTGGTGTGGGCCGCCCAGCAGAGGATGGCCACCCAGGCCAGCCCCCAGGTGGTGCCCGCCGCTGCCTACCAGGCCTGCCAGCCCGACACCAGGGCCTAGGTCTTTGCGCAGGGGGCCACCGCCCACTGCCGAGCCTCCCTTGTCCCGCCAGGGCACCCAGCACAACTTCCAGGACACGAAGAGAGAGACACCCAGAAGGACAATGCCACAGAATGTCACGATGACCGACAGCAGGCTCACGGAGATGTCTGGAGAGAACAAGGACAGAGGTAGGGGTCAGGATGGGGTCACAGTACATCCTCCCTCTGCTGTCCCCAAAGAGTTAACCCTTCATATTTGCCATGCAATTGTCCATGCAATCGCAAGTGCCAGGCACTTTACATGTATTACTTAATTTATGTTCTACAACTCTACAAGGTTAAGTATTGTATTTTTTTAGAGATGGAATCTCTGTTACTCAGGCTGGAGTGCAGTGGCATAATCACAGCTCACTGCACCCTCAAACTCCTGGGCTCAAGCAATCCTCTTACCTCAGCCTCCCAAGAAGCTGGAACTACAGGTATGTGCTATCACACCTGGCTAACTTTTAAATTTTTTTGTAGAGACGAGGTCTTGCTATGTTGCCCAGGCTGGTCTCAAATTCCTGGCCTCAAGCAGTCTTTCCACCTTGACCTCCCAAAGTGCTGTGATTACAGATGTGGCCACTGTGCCCAGCCCAGTAGTTCTATATAACCATTTTAAAGATGAGGAAACCGAGACACAGAGAGATTCAGTGATTTGTTTAAGGTTTTACAAGTAATAAATGACTGTTCTGAGATTTGAATGCAGCAGTCTCTCTCCAGATTTTATTCTCTTAATCACTAGACTTTGCTGCCTCTCTATAATAGAACACAACATGTGAGGTAGCACCAAGGTCCTCCAAAATGCTCAGAGATGGTCAAGGAAGCATGGACCCTGCATGAGACAGTTAGGCAGGGAAGGGTTTAAATCACGGTTGCTGTGTGGCCTTGGGAACATATCTTAACCACTCTGAACCTTACATTTCCTATTTTCCAAGTAGGAAAAATCAGTTCTTCCCTCTTATAGTAGTTTGAAGGAATACAGAAGGTAAATCACATGTGGAAGATAATAACAAACATATCTTGAGGGGTGATTACATACCAGATAGCTCAGTACTTTATAGAGATCAGGTTGTTTAAGCCTGCCAGGCGAGTCAATGATTCCAGCAAATCATTGAACCTGAGGGTGGTCGTGGGCACCCCCAGACTACAGTGCTGTACTAGACTATGCAGGATTCAATTCTGCCTCTGCTACCATTGAGCCTCTGGGCAAGTGACTGCTGCTCTCTCAGCCTTATCCCTCATGACTGTCACCTGGGCATCCTGCACATGAGGTGCCAGGCCCTGCCCTGGTGCTCAGCAAGTGTGACTGTGGTTGTAATCACTCAGCACATGCTTCCTCTGGTCACCGTTTCCTCATCCGGACAGTGGCACTCATAATGTTTCCTCATTCCCAGAACCCTGCTGCTTTCTAGCTATGTGACCTTGGACAGGTCACTTGACCCTTCTCAGCCTCAGTTTCCTCTGTTGAAAATGGGGAGCATATGCTCCACAAAGGGTCACTGTGAGTAATCATTGAGATGTGCAAAGGACCTCGCATGCTGCCTGGCCACAGTTGGCGCTCAGTAAGTGAATCCCAGCATTGAATGAACGACCACTATGTGCCCAGCATTGTTCTAAGTGCTTCCCAGGTGTTACATGATTTACGTCTTTCATCTGCTCTATGAAGCATCCCTTTTATTATCCCCATTTTCCAGATGAGGAGACTGAGTCCCAGAAGAAAAGTCACTTACCTACAGCCATGCAGTTATTAATAAAGTGAGGGAGATGGGACTTGAACCCAAACAAGTCAGTCCGACTCAAGAGCCTGAGATTTACACAAGATGCACAGAGATATCTGAAGGGGGCATTTGGTGGTGGTAGTCGGAGGGAGGCCCACAGGGCAAAACTCAAAAAGTGGACCACACAGCTCCTTCTCCTTGGATCAGAGATTTGGGAGAGGGGCAGCAGCAGGCAGGATGGGGGCAAGACTCTACGAGGGACTGACCCCACAAGCAATGGAAAGCTGAGCAGTTCTGCTCTGAGTCTCCTGGCCATAGTGCAGGCAGGGGGCTGGCCAAGACAGGCAGGGGTGCTGACCTGCATCCGGACCCCGGGGATAGCCTCGGATTCGGTCATTGAACTCCTGGCACCTGTCGTTGGTGTCAGCATCTCGGACCCGCGCACAGAGGTCCGAGACCAGGATGAGTGCCCGCCGGCAGAGGTCATCCTCATAGTCTCCTGACATGGTGGCCGTCGGGTCCTGTGCGTGGGAGGGATGGGGCAAGGGTGCAGATGGGAAACAGAATGGGAGTGCAGGGTGGGCAGGTGCGGAGATAAGGGTGGAATGAGACACCGAGCAAAGGAAGGATGGGCAAAGGGGACAGAGATTAGGGGCAGATGGATTAGGGATGGAGATTTGAGGAAGAAGGATAAGGTGACAGGTATTAGAGAGGGATGGACAAAGAAAAGGAATTAGGAATGGACAGACAAGAGGGCAGAAATTATGGACGGAGATAGTAACAGGGACTGGGTAAGTCAAGGGGACAGAGATGGGCATGAGTGGAGTAGAGGACAGAGAACAGGGACAAATGAACAAGGAGGAAGAGACGGAGAAGGGCAGGGAAGGGGCTAAGAATGAGGATGCACAAATAAAGGGATGGACAAATGAGGAAACAAAGATTAGGGCTGCACAGAGGAAGGAATGGGAGTTAAGGATGAGCAGACAAGGTGCCAGCCATTCATCATTCATTCATTCAACAAACATCCATCCAGCACCAAGTACACCCTACGTGCTGTGCTGGTTGCTGCGAATCCAGCAGAGAACAAGGTCCTGGAGTTCCCTGACCTCCTGGTGTCACAATCCAATGAGAGGAGACACAGAGTAAACAAGCAAACAAAAACACATACACAAACCAGTCACTCTCAGACTGTCTGTGAGAAGCGCTCCACAGGACACAGCTGGAGGATGTGTCACAAAGGAACTCAGAGGGGGGCGGTCAGGGAGGGCTCTTCCAAACCTTAAGGGTGACATGGAGCCAGCCACAGGCGGTGGGCAGTGGCGCCAGGGTGGGAAAAGCATTTTAAAGAAAAGCATTTGAGACGGCAGGAGCAGGATGACAAGGGCTTAGGGTAGGAAAGCAGTTGGAGGGTCCAGGGATCAAGGAGGCCAGACTGGGGTAGACACGGGGAGGGCCAGGAGACAAGGATGGATGCGGGTAGAGAGATAGGAGGTGGATAGGTATGGTGGGAGCTGGGGGTGAAGAGATGGAGATGCAGAGATGGGGACCAAGTTGAGGGAGGGAGAGATACAGGGAGGGGAGACAGAGATAATGTGAAGGGCAGACTGAGACTCCGAAGAGATGGAGAGGTGAACAGGCAGGCAGAAGGAAAGTCAAGGATTGAGACTTGGGATGGACAGTGACAAGGAATGAACCGAGGTGTAATTAATTCACGGGGGCTTGAGAGACGAGAGGACGAGAGACGGTGAAGAGGGGCAGGCAGGAGTGTGGGCAGAAATATCTTTGAAAGAGAAACGGTCGAATGGGAGGATGAATGGGTGGGCAAGGACAGTAGATGATGGCTAGAGATCGCAGATAGACAAAAGGAGAGAGGAGGGCTGGGCAGACAGACATGGGTTCATAAGGGAAGGTTCAATGAGCACATAAATGAGAGGAGGCTAGGAAGGAGAGGTGGATGTGGGGAGAGGGGGAATTAGTGACACATGGCTCGGAGCCAGGCATCAAGATGGGTTGAAGGGGATGCAGGGGAATTAGGAACAGACAGACCAGGGCTCACAGATGGACAGGTGTCGTGGGGGTGCTGCAGAAGGCCAGGACTCCAAGACAGGCATGGTCACACTCACCTGCGCTTATCTCTGCCGTGTCCTGGGTGGCAGCCGAGGCGGCGGCGGGCGGCAGCCCATGGGGGTTCTAGGGCGGACAAGGGGCTGTGGACCCGTTCCCACGCGCCGGGTAATGAGAGGGGATGTCTGATCTAGGGGCTGAGGCCGGGAGAAAAAGCTCAGCTTAACAGTCGCATCTTGCCCTACTCGAGCCAGCTGCCTGACCCCAGGCGACCCACTGGGAGCCCGGCCACCCCCTCCCACCTCCGGGCCCCCAGCTCCCGTTAAGGGCTTAGAGACTACAATTCCCGGCAGGTCTCGCGCTCGCGCTGCTGCGGCTTCATAGACCCGGCGCTGGAGGGTCTGCTGGGAGTTGAAGTCCTTAATGCCTCTCCGGGCTGCAGAGAGGATGGGATTTTTTTTTTTAAGGTTTGGGGGGGGTTAAGATGCTGGGGTCCCAAGACGCTGCAGGGGAGGGGAACGATGTCCAGGACTTCGAAAAGCCACGGAGCCCTAAGTCCTTAGGGGCCACGGAATGGGGAAACGATCCCCCCGCGCTGGGGATCGGTGGGCGAGGGGTGGGGTACACCCAGGTGTTTCGGGACCCTCTTCCAGGGCCACGTGCCCCTCCCCCGGGGTGGTCAGAGAGCGCTGCCGCGCTCCCACTCCCCGGTCCGAGATCCACGCGCTTCTGCATCTACCCTACCCCCATGCGCCGGGGCCGACCCCCGGGATTTGGCTGGGGCTGGGGCTGTGGCAGGAGGAGGGGGAGGAGCGGACTCACCCGGAGCCGCCGCTGCCGCCGCCGCCGCCGCAGCCCCGCGCGCCCGCCGCGGTGCTGGCTCGGCTCCTCCCCTCGCCACTGTCGCAGGTCCGCGGCTCCTCCCCCTGCACCCCCTCCTTCCCCCACTCCGAACCCGCGGCAAGAAAGCCGAAATCACTTGGCCTCAGCAAAGAAGCAGGGAGATTGCCCGGGACCAAGGCAGCAAAGACCCAGTGGGTTTCCACACTGGGGAGCCAGAGATCTAGGATCGTGACGTGCTGCTTCTCCAGGGTCCGGGGGCCCAGTTCTCCGCCCCGCTATCTCACAGAGGTAGAAGTCCGGGGACCCCAGGCCCCACTTCCCAGGAACCCAGGACTTCAGGCCCTCCAACCTGAGCCACTCTGAAGGCCGGTGGTAGGAGCGGAAGCTGAGACTCAAAGGTACAGTGCCACAGCCAGGATAGAGGTACTAGCAGGACCTGGGTTTGAATCCCACCTGGGCCAACTCCTGCCTGTGTGCGCCTCTTGCTCTGAGGCCCCATTTCCTCATCAGCAAAATACACACCATAAACTTATTTCCTAAGGGATCCACAGTTTGAAAAACCAGTCAGTGTAGACAAAACATTGGTACCAACTAGGTACTTAATGAATATTTCTCAAAAGCAATGAGTAACAGTTTCTGGTATATTAATAGCAGTTAATGGCAATTGTCACTTCCTATAAGTGGTGAAGTGCTAAGTGCTTTGAAAGCGTTTTCTCATTTAATTTTCACTTGGGTGCAATTATGACATTCCCATTTCACAGAGGAGAGAACTGAGGCCCATGGAGGTTAAATCCCTTGGGTAAGGTCTAGATCAGGGGCGTCCAATCTTTCGGCTTCCCTGGGCTGCATTGTTGTCTTGGGCTACACACAAAATACACTAACAGTAACAATAGCTGATGAAAAAAAAAAAATCACACAAAAAATCTCATAATGTTTTAAGAAAGTTTAAAAATTTGTGTTGTGCCGCATTCAAAGCTGTCCTGGGCTGCATGCGGGCCTTAGGCCATGGGTTGGACAAGCCTGATCTAGATCTACATAGCCTGGAGAGGTGGCTCGGAGGCCCCCTCAGTGCTCTCAATCAGTGACATCCAAATAAATACAACCTCTAAGTAAAAATCAAAGGCTGGGCTGACACCTGTAAATCCCAACACTTTGGGAGGCCAAAGTGGGAGGATCGTTTGAAGCCAGGAGTTTGAGACTATCCTGGACAACATAGTGAGACTCCATCTCTACAAAACAAAAAAAACAAAAAACCAAAACAAAACCAAACTAGTGGGTTTGGTGGCACGTGCCTGTAGTCCCACCTACGCAGGAGGCTGAGGTGGGAGGATTGCTGGAGCCCAGGTTTTTTTTTTTTTTTTGAGACAGAGTCTCGCTCTGTCGCCCAGGCTGGAGTGCAGTGGCGCGATCTCGGCTCGCTGAAAGCTCTGCCTCCTGTGTTCACTCCATTCTCCTGCCTCAGCCTCCTGAGTAGCTGGGACTACAGGCGCCTGCCACCGCGCCTGGCTAATTTTTTTTTTATTTTTAGTAGAGACGGGGTTTCGCCGTGGTCTCGATCTCCCGACCTTGTGATCCACTAGCCTCGGCCTCCCAAAGTGCTAGGATTACAGACGTGAGCCACTGCGTCCGGCCTAGCCCAGGATTTTGAGGCTGCAGTGAGCTATGATTGCACCATTGTACTCCATCCAGCCTGGAGAACAAAGCAAGACCCCAACTCACGAATAAATAGCCAGGTGCAGTGGCTCATGACTGTAATCCTAGCACTTTGGGAGGCCAAGTGGGCGGATCACGTGAGCTCAGGAGTTCAAGACCAGCTTGGGCAACATGGCAAAACCCTGTCTCTATAAAAAATACAAAAATTAGCTGGGTGTGGTGACGCATGCCTGTAGTCCTAGCTACTTGGGGGGCTGAGGCAGGAGGATCACTTGAACACGGAAGGTGAAGGTTGCAGTCAGTGAGCCAAGATTGTGCCACTGGGCTCCAGCCTGGGCGACAGAGTGAGACCCTGTCTCAAAAATAAATATAAATATGAATAAATAAATAAATATTTAGAGCAAGAAATAAAAATGTCAAAATAAATAAGTAAATAAAAGTAAAAATTGCTTGCTGCTTCTGCAAATACAACTTTGAGCAAGCATCCTGGGCCCTCCCTCTAATTAGATTACACCCTACCCCTATTGCTGCCTATGTGTACATTTTGCAGCCATTATCCTACCACAGAACCCCCAGAAATGCCTCCCAGGTTTGCCTAGAGTCTCTTCCTTGCGGCTTCTTGCATCCCCCCAGATGGATGTGCGTTTACACCCAGGGAAGCATGTGCGGGTGTAAACCTACAGACCACGAGTGCAGGTCCCGATGCCGACTCCCACAGCCCGACCCTTGAACCCTGCTGGGCCTGCCCAGGGTCTACAGGTTGCCCTGTTCCACAGGGAGAGACACGCAGTGATGCACACACTCAAGAGATGGGCACACAGATGGGCTTGCCAGGCTGCCATGACACGTTTCCAAAGAGACGCTCGGATTCCGAGGCTGCCCAGGCATTGAGAGGCAGCCGTAGTGCACTGGTTTTCTGTGTGACTTTGGGGGCAGAGCACTGGGATTCAAATCCCAGCTCTGCTCCCCTCTCTATGCAACCTCAGAGGGGTTACTTATATTCTCCATGCCTCAGTTTCCCTCTCTGTAAGTGCAGATAATAATACTTTTAAAAAATCATACTCTGGCTGGGTGTGGTGGCTCATGCCTGTAATCCCAGCCCTTTGGGAGGCCGAGGCTGGCACATCACCTGAGGTCGGGAGTTTGAGACCAGCCTGACCAACATGGAGAAACCCCGTCTCTACTAAAAATACAAAAATTAGCCAGACGTGGTGGCACATGCCTGTAATCTCAGCTAGTTAGGAGGCTGAAGCAGGAGAATCATTTGAACCCAGGAGGCAGAGGTTGCAGTGAACCAAGATCATGCCATTGCACTCCAGCCTGGGCAACAAGAGTGAAACTCTGTCTCAAAAAAAAAAAAAAAGAAGAAAGAAAGAAAGAAAAAAATCATATTCTATCTCATTGGGTTATTTTGAAGGTTAAATTAAATTCATGGAAGGTGCTTAGGAAAAATGGCTAGTGTTTAGTGTTGTCATAAATAAAAATTAAATGCATTTGCTCATTTAAACTTTAGCTGGACTTGACAAGTGAGGAAATTGAGGCTCAGCAAGGGAAGTACTCTGCCCAAGATCACACGTCTGGAAAGTGTGAGTGGAGATGAAAAACTGTATGGGTCTGGACCAGGTGCAGTGGCTCACACCTGTAATCCCAGCACTTTGGGAGGCCGAAGGCGAGAGGATCCTTTGAGCTCAGGAGTCGAGACTTGCCTGGACAACATAGTGAGACCTCATCTTTACCAAAAATACAAAATTAAGCCGGGCATGGTGGCACACACCTGTAGTCCCACCTGCTTGGGGGGAGGCTGAGGTGGGAGGATTGCTTGAGCCCCAGAAGTCGAGGCTGTGGGGAAATGGAGGCTGCCCAGAGTCCCATCCTTGTGCCTTCTTGCATCCCCCCAGATGGATGTGCATTTACATCCAGGCTGGAGTACAGTGAGCCATGATTGTGCCACTGCACTCCAGCCTGGATGTCAGAGTGAGACCTTGTCTCAAAAAACAAAAAGAAAACACAAAAAACGGAGTGGATCTGAATCCAGAGCCCTTGCCTTTAGCCACCATGCTGTTTGCATCTAGGACCCATTTGAGGACTTGCATGCTACTGCTGCTAGGAGTATAGAACAATATGAAGGGCACCAGACAGGGAGCCAGGAGACAGAGATAGAATCTTTCATATTCATTCAACTCAATTCATGCAGTCATTTGAGAAATACTTTCTGAGCACCTAATGTGTGCCAGGCATTTTTTTGTTTGTTTGTTTGTTTGTTTGTTTTTTGAGACGGAGTCTCGCTCTGTCGCCCAGGCTGGAGTGCAATGGCGCGATCTCGGCTCACTGCAAGCTCCGCTTCCCGGATTCACGCCATTCTCCTGCCTCAGCCTCTCCGAGTAGCTGGGACTACAGTCGCCCGCCACCACGCCCAGCTAATTTTTTTGTATTTTTAGTAGAGACGGGGTTTCACCATGGTCTCAATCTCCTGACTTCGTGATCCACCCGCCTCGGCCTCCCAAAGTGCTGGGATCACAAGCGTGAGCCACTGCGCCCGGCTGCCAGGCATTTTTTTTAGGCAGCAGGGATTCATCTGGGAAGAAAACAGACTAAAATTCCAGGGTTGGAAGAGCTCATGGTCTAGTGGAAGAGACAGAAAATAATCAAATAACTACACATACTAGGATCCTCATACTAGGATCAATGCTAGGAAGGAACATCCATTGTGCTATGTGTTTGAGAGAGGTCAGGGAAGTTCCTGAGCAAGTGACTTTTCAGTTGAGCTCAGAAGGATGAGTAGGCATAAGCCAGGTGGTGAAGATGAGAGAAGAGAGGAGAAATGCTCCAGGGAGAAGGGACAGCTCACGTAAGACCTGGGGGCAGGGGGGAGTTTGGCACCTTGAGGACTGTCAAGCACACAAGCTCCGTAGGAGTGGCACTTTGTTTTGTTCATAGCTGTGTCCCAGCTGCCTGGCACAGTACCTGGCACATGGTAGGCACTCAATACATATTGGTTGGTTGAATAAATGAATGAACATGTGAATGGATAAGTGGAGGAATGTATGAATCTATGATATATTGATGGATGGGTGCATGACTGGATAGATGCTGGAAGGATAGATGAAGGGATGGACGGATAGGTGGATGAGTGAATGGGTGGATGGATAAGATGGATGTTGGAGGAATAGATGAAGGAATGGACAGATGAAAGAGTGGATGGTTGGGTGCATACATGGATGATTGGATGGATAGATGAAGAGTTAGAGTGGGGATGGATAGATGGATACTGCAGAAATAGATGAAGGGATGGATGAGTGAATGGCTGAATGGATAGAGGATAGATAGATTGGTGGATAGATGGATGGATGTTGGAGGAATAGATGAAGGGATGGATGAGTGGATGGTTGGATGGGATGGATGGAAGCTGCAGAAATAGATGAAGGGATGAATGAGTAAGTGGTTGAATGGATAGAAGATGGATGGATTGGTGGATGGATGGACGGATGTTGGAGAAATAGATGAAGGAATGGATAGATGAGTGGATGACAGGATGGATGGATGGATGGATGCTGCAGGAATAAATAAAGGGATGGATGAGTGGAGGGTTGGGTGGATGGATAGATGATTGGATGGGTAGATGGAGAATTAGATAAAGGATGGATGGATTTTGGAGAAATAGATGAAGGGAGGGATGAGTGGATGGCTAGGTGGAGGGATGGATGATTGAATGGATGATTGGATAGATGAAGAGTTAGAGGATGGATGGGTGGATGTTGGAGAAATAGATGAAGGGATGGATGGATGGATGACTGATTGAATGAGTTTTCACAAATACCTACAGATTCACACACAAATGTGCCTGGAAGTAGGTGCAGATACACTCAGAGGCATGCACACATGTGTGTAAACACAGACTCACTTGTTCTGGTGCTCCCCCTGGAGAGAGCAAACACTGAGAACGGGGAGGTGGGGAGACACACCCTTTGGCCAGGGCTATGGCCATCCCTGCCACCACTGCAGCGCTGACAGTATTTCTGGAATTGGAGGAAAATGCTGATTCAGGGATGTGTGTTTTAGACTGGGCATCAGGCCAGGAAGTGGGACAGGGATGGCCCAGAGAGATGGATTGAGTGGCAGAGGGAAGTCGGTCAGGGTAAGGCAGTGAGACAGGCAAGGAGATAGAGAGGTGGAGACACAGAGAAGCAGAGAGATGGGGAAATAGGCAAAGTGATGGAGGCAGAGACAGAGACATAGAGAGAAAGGGAAGGAAAGAGAGATGGAGACACAGAAACAGAAATGGGGAAATAGAATGGTGGAGACAGAGACAGATGTACAGAGAGAAAGACAGGGAGAGAAAGATGGAATACAGAGACATACAGAAATCTATAGAGATGCAGACAGTGAGAGACAGAGATATAGGAATACAGAAACATGTGATACAGGAATTCAAATTCAGACACACACTGTAGTCCCAGCACTTTGGGAGGCTGAGGCGGGCAGATAGCTTAGAGCTCAAGGGTTCAAGATCAACCTGGACAACATGGTGAAATTTCAGCTTTACCAAAAAAATACAAAAATTAGCCAGGCGTGGTGTGTGCACCTGTAGTCCCGCCTACTTGGAAGGCTGAGGCAGGAAGATCGCTTGAGCCTAGAAGGTTGACGCTGCAGTGAGCTATGACTGTACCACTGCACTCCAGCCTGGGCCCTTGTCTCAAAAAAACCCCCCACAAAACCCAAACCCCCACAAAAATCAAATGCAGACACACAGAGAGATGAGGTAGGGTTCCAGAGACAGGTAGAGAGAAGGGAAGAAAGATAAAAACACACAGAGCAATGGAGGCACAGACAGATGGAGACATAGAGTCCCAAATCCCAGAGGGAAGAAGAGAGACACAGAGGAGCACAGAGAGATGCAGAGGAGGCGAGACAAAGACATCCAGCCAAAGCTAGATGCAGAGTCAGAGGACTGGAAAGGAAATTACCTCCTTTTGGGTGCCTCCTTGGTGCCTGGCTCCAATTTGGGGGTGCTGCTGTACCTTGCCTCATTTAAGCACCAACAGCCCTTGAAGGTAGCATTGAGGAAGGCAAGAGATAAGGAAGATGAGGCTCAGAGAGGGGAAGACATTTGCCTGACATTGCACAGCCTGGGAGCAGCATTTGATGCTGGTCTGTTTGATGCCAGAGCCCATGTTCTCTTCTTCAACTTACATTGGCTCAGGAAGACCAAGAGGGACAGGGCAGATGGGGTTAGGGGGCTACTGAATGTGGGTCACAGAAATAGAGGGAAATAATCATGTATTCATTCAACTCACATGTCCTGAACTTCCAGAAGCCTGGCCCCTGTGGGGTGATGCCGGAGAGCCAGAGATGAGTCAGGAAACAAATTTCTGAGCAAGACAGATGGGGCGGGGGGCAGTGTTCAGAGGTCTGGAGAAGGAGCAGATAAAAAAACAGGCAGAGGGAGGAGACAGAAAACACAACTGGTAGGATGAGTCAGAGAGGACTTCCTGGAGGAGAGGGCACTTGAGCTTCTTATTAAAAGATGAGGGCATTTGGGGATATGGGGAAAGGTCGGAAGAGCATTCCAGGCAGAAGACACAGCGTATGGAAAGAGTGGAGACAGAAATAAGGTGGGATGGTGTGGGAGTGATTATTTATTTATTTATTTATTTATTTATTTATTTATTTATTTGTTTGTTTTTTTGTGTCAGAGTCTCGCTCTGTTGCCCAGGCTAGAGTGCAGTTGTGCGATCTCAGCTCACTGCAAGCTCCGCCTCCCGGGTTCACGCCATTCTCCTGCCTCAGCCTCCCAAGTAGCTGGGACTACAGGCACCCGCCAACACACCTGGCTAATTTTTTGTATTTTCAGTAGAGACGGGGTTTCACCGTGTTAGCCAGAATGGTCTCGATCTCCTGACCTCATGATCCGCCCATCTTGGCCTCCCAAAGTGCTGGGATTACAGGTGTGAGCCACCGCGCCTGGCTGCGGGAGGGATTATTTATATAAAATAATTAATAAAGGGTAGCTGGAGAATGTTTGAAGGGGTGAGGTTGGGAGAGGGAGGTGAGGCTAGATCATGCAGCTCTTTCAGTCCAGGTGAGGGGCTGAAAGTTTGTCCAAGGCACTGGAGAGCCCTGGGAGGGCCGTGAGCAGGGCAGGGGCAGGTCAGTTCTGGGCACAGAAGGACCCCTCTGGAGCCCCACTTGTGAGGACAGGAATGAGGGCAAGAGAATGGAGGATGGAGCGGCCAGGAGGCTGGGCCAGGCGTGGTGGCTCACACCTGTAATCCCAGCACTTTGGAAGACTGAGGTGGGAGGATCGCTTGAGCCCCAGAGTTTGAGACCAGCTTGGGCAACATGGTGAGACTCCATCTTAAAAAAAAAAAATAGCTAGGCGTAGTGGTGTGGGCCTGTGGTCCCCATTACTCGGGAGACTGAGGTGGGAGGATTGCTTGAGCCTGGGAGGTCAAGGCTGTTATCATACTGCTGCACTCCAGCCTGGGGGACACAGTGAGACCCTGTCTCAAAAACAAACAAACAAAAAAGGAGGCTGGGGCAAGGGTCCCAGCGGGAGAGGACAAGATCTGAGTGGCTGCTAGAGCTATGGGAGTAGAGAGGAGAGGAAGGAGCAGAGAGAGGTGAGAGGCAAAAGGAATAGAACTTGGAGACAGATAGGCCGTGAGGGTCAGGTGTGCCTGTGGTCAAGGCAATCAAAAATGTCATCCATCCTGCTGAGATAAAATTGTTAGCTGGAAATGGAAGACAGCTTGATGGGAGAGAAACAGATGTGAAGATGCCAGGAGGGGGTCAGGGCCCCCAGAACTGAGTAAGACTATTTCAATCTGGACTGTTTTAATTGCTAATAACGGAAACGCAAATCAAATTGACCTAAGCATAAAAGGAACTTTATGGTGGATGAGGGCTTCAGGCATTGCTGGATCCAGGTGTTCCAATCATCTCCAGGAATCCAACTGTCTGTATCTTTGGGCTGTGCTTCCTTTGTGTTGTCTTTGCTCTCAGGCAAGTTATCTCCCTGCATGGTGATGTGGTAGCCCCCGGAGCTCCAACCCTGGCTCTGACCAGCCCCAAAACCACAGGGGAAAAAGCCTGTTTTCTAACAGGTCCAGCAAAAGTCCAAAGGTTGACTTTGTAGCCTAGATTGATTCTTAAGCTTGCCACTGAACAAATCACTGAGGAAATCAAGGTGCCACTACCTAGGACGGATACTTAGTAAGCAGGAACAACGGACAGTCCAGAGACCATCTGGATGTGGAGAGAGAGGAAGAGAAAGAGACACAAGTAACAGAGACAAAGACTGCAAGGACAGACAAAATAAATAAGCGAAGGTCCAGCTTCCACAATTCCTGCTGAGAGCTCTGCAGACCCAGAGAAAGGGATGCTGAACAGGCACCTACATGGCTAGAACCCTTCTCTCTAGCATGAGAGGCCCCAGGAGACCCCAGACCCAGAAGTCCAGGCCCCCATCCTCTCCTCCCTCAGACCCAGGAGTCCAGACCCCAGGCCCTCCTCCATCAGACCCAGGAGTCCAGGCCCCCAGCCCTGCCTCCCTCAGACCCAGGAGTCCAGGCCCCCAGCCCCTCCTCCCTCAGGCCCAGGAGTCCAGGCCCCCAGCCCCCCCCCCCTCAGACCCAGGAGTCCAGGCCCCCAGCCCCTCCTCCCTCACACCCAGGTGTCCAGAACTCTAGTCCCTCCTCCCTCAGACACAGGAGTCCAGGTCCCCAGTCCCCTCCTCCCTCAGCCCCAGGTGTCCAGGCCCCAGACCCTCCACCCTCAGACCCAGGTGTCCAAGCCCCAGGCCCTCCTCCCCCAGACTCAGGTGTCCAGGTCCCAGATCCTCCTCCCTCAGACCCAGGAGTCCAGGCCCCCAGGCCCTCCTCCTTCAGACCCAGGAGTCCAGGCCCCAGGCCCTCCTCCCTCAGACCCAGGTGTCCAGAACTCTAGTCCCTCCTCCCTCAGACACAGAAGTCCAGGTCCCCAGTCCCCTCCTCCCTCAGCCCCAGGAGTCCAGGCCCCAGACCCTCCACCCTCAGACCCAGGTGTCCAGGCCCCAGGCTCTCCTCCCCCAGGCCCAGGTGTCCAGGCCCCAGACCCTCCTCCCTCAGACCCAGGTGTCCAGGTCCCAGGCCCTCCTCCCTCAGATCCAGGAGTCCAGGCCCCCGCCCCTCCCCCTCCCTCTGGAGGCACCATGGCAACCAGGCCCCCTGCCCACCATCCCCTCCCCCCTAGAGAACCCAGTTTCTGTTGGAATCTCGCTTGTTTCTAACCAGTTCCTGGCTGGGGCAGGGATGAGCAGAGGGCAAGTGGGAACAGAAAGGGGATGACAGAGGGGAGGGGGGCTCAAGGGGGCAATGGAGGCAGCTAGGAGAGGATAGAGATGGGGCAAGGAGACTGGTGAGAGGTGGGAAAATAGAGAGAGGGTGACGGGGTTAGGGAGAGGCAGAAAACAATGAAGACAAGGAGGGACGGGGGCCTGGGGAGATGCTGGGGAAACTGATGGAGACTGAAGAGATGGAGCCCAGGAGAGAAGGAGGGAGGAGGAGGGCAGAGAAATCAAGCAAAAGAGTGGTGGAGACGTGGGGACAGAAGGGAGGAGGCAGGGGGGCAGAGAGATGGGGAGAGAATGAGGAAGGGAGGTGGAGAGAGAGGGGTGGGGAAAGGGACTCTAGGAGACACAGAGAGATAGGAGGGAAAACAGGGAAATGGGAAAGAAGGGATTGGGGCACACAGGGAGTTCCTGAGGTCAGGGGAACCCAGATCTCCGCGTGGTCTCAGCCTTCCAGTTCCTCTGTAATTCTACCCCGGGGCTTCAAAGAGGAGGTAGAGGAGGCAGGGGTGGGGAGAAGGAGCTGGGGCGGGTGGCCCAGTCAGAGCCTCTCTTGCCACCTTCCTGAGACATCCCTCACCCACCTTCCCAGGATGCAGCCAGAGGTGGAGCCCGTGTGCTCCCCTGCCATGGGCAGCCCCACCATGCACAGGAAGGCAGGTACTGAGCTGTGTCTTTGGGGAAGGGATGGACTTCCTCCATCCAGGCAGTGTGTAGTAGCCCTGGCTCACAGTGTGGCCTTAAGCGAGTCACTGGCACTCCAAAGTGAAAGCCATCCCTAACATTCCTGGATTCACCAGATTCCTGGAGAGCGGCCCCCTTGGACCTCAAACTACATTTCCCACAAGCCTCTGCAGTTCCTTGGCCAATGCCCTGGATTCAGAACTACATTTCCCATGAGCCTCTGGGGCCTAAGCAACGCTTCTGAGGCCATTCTTCTCCTAGGTAACCTCACTGTCTTGTCTCCCATCCTGAGCTCAGCATCTTTCCCCAAAGCTGCTCTCCTCCTTCCTGGTTTCCATTTTCAAATGGCTCCACCGCCAACCCAGTCACTGGTGCCATCCTTCCACCTCCCACAATTCCCTCCCACAGCCCATCAGACCCCATCTTCCTGCCCTCTGACTCTCCCTTCCCCATTCCTTCCTCTCTGTCCCCGCAGCCCTGTCCCAGGTCTCATCCTCTTCCATGTAGACCCTCTCCTCACCTCCTCCCTGGTCCCCAGTTTCTCTCCTCCTGCCTGTCCCTCCATGGCTCTAGAGAGGTCTCTCTGACTTCCAGCAGTGACCCTGGCTGTCCCTTGCTCATAACACTTCCTAGCTTCCTGTCACCTCTAGGACAGAGTCCCAAAGCTCCAGCCTGGCTTTTGAGGCCCTGTGTCGTCTGACCCCTGCTGACAACTTCAGGCTCCTAGCCCAGCACTTCCTGCTAGCACTCTGCGCTGTAGCACAGCTCATGCAGTTACACTCATTCAACATTTATGGAGTAGTATCTCAATGAGGATGCATGTAACTGCAGGTAATAGAAAACCAAACTCAGGACTGGGTGTCGTGGCTCACGCCTATAATCCCAGCACTTTGGAGGCCGAGGTGAGTGGATCACCTGAGGTCAGGAGTTCGAGGCCAGCCTGCCCAACATGGTGAAACCCCATCTCTAAAAATGCAAAAATTAGCCGGGTGTGGTGCCGGGTGCCTGTAATCCCAGGTACTAGGGAGGCTGAGGCAGGAGAATCGCTTGAACCCAGGAGGCAGAGGCTGCAGCGAGCCAAGATTGCGCCACTACACTCCAGCCTGGGTGATGGAGGGAGACTCTGTCTCAAAAAAACAAAACAAACAAACAAACAAACAAAAACACCCAAAAACAAAACTCACTGCAGCCTTGAGCTCCTGGCTCAAGTGATCCTCCCACCTCAGCCTTCGAGGCAGAACAAATGCCCTGAAGGCAAAACAGACGTTGTTTCTCTGCCTTTAGGTCTCTTTTAGTGCTTTTGAAGGCATCTTTCTTTTGGAGACCCCACGATGCACTATCTCTAGCCTAGACTGAGGCACCCACGTGACATGTAATTTATATGTAGCTCCAGAAAAGTCAAGTGGAGTTGAGTCGACCAGTTGGCTAGTTTTGTTGATCAACGTTTGTTCATTTCGATTTTGCTGTTTTCTTTGCAGCGTTGTGGAACCAATAACATTTTTTAGTTGATCAGGTTGCAAACTTCAGCATAAGCCATTAGAAAGCCCCTGGGCCCCAAGCATTTTGCCTGTAGTGCCTAATGGATGAAACAGCCTGGCTTGTTCTCATGCTGGGAGAGGAGACGTGAAACACGCCATCTCACAGATCATTCATAGCCTCCAATGGCAATAAGCGCTCTTTAGTCTTGGGGCTCAAGGGAATTCTGGGAAGTTCTTGCAGGTGACTCTCTTCTCTTTTGCTCAAAAACCTTGTCCCATGCTAGGCCCTTCGTGTGAAACATCCTTCTCTCTGTCACCTCTTTATTTGGTAAACGCCTTCTTATTCTTTAGGTCTCACTGTGGACAACACCTCCTCTAGGGAGCCTTCCCTGATTGCCCCTAGACTGGGAGACTGGGCTTTCCCTCCACCTTGTAACACTCTCATTGAAACACACATTGCCCTTTATCTGCGAGTTCTGAAAGGGCAGAGGTGTGTCTCATTCATCTCTTGGTCCCCAGCATCCTCCAAGGCACGCAGGGGCCCTCTGAGATGCCTGTTAAAAAAATTTAACCAGCTACTTGGGAGGCTGAGACAGGAAGATCCCTTAAGCCCAGGAGTTCCTGGCTGCAGTGAGCTATGATTGCACCATGGCCCTCCAGCCTGGGCAACAGAGCGAGACTCTGTCACCAAAGGGGGGGGGAAGCTTGAAATTGTTGCATTTACTCAATTTTTCAATAAGTACTTATTTTTAAGTTTATGCTTTTGTTAATTTAATTACACATATACATTTAAATGAATATATTAAAATCACTGTTGTAACTAGAAATAGTTATTTCTAATGTCATATTTCATGAGAAACTATTGTATTCACATTTTTTCACATGCATCTTTGATGCTGCTAGAGTTACTTTTTGATTCATTTAACACTTTTACAAGGCTATTTTTTAAAATTAATTTATTGTTTTGAGACAGGGACTCACTTTGTAGCCTAGGCTGGCGTGAACTGACACCATCATAGCTCACTGCAGCCTCAAAATCCTGGGATCAAGTGATCCCCCTGCCTCAGCCTCCCAAAGTGCTGGGATTATAGGTGTGAACCACCATGCCCGGCCTCTAATTATTTTTGAATATCATCTCATATCTAGTACATATTTAAATTTCCCTAATTATCTCAAAATTGTATTTTTTTATACCTGGCTTGTTTAAATTAGGGCCCAAACAAAGTGCACACATTTCAGGCTTTATTCAATAAATACTAAGGACAACTATAAGCCTGGCACTTTGCTAGATGCTGGGGACAAAAAGACAAGTCCCTGCCCTCACATTGCTCGGAAGACTTAGGGAAGACAGAGTGTAATTAGGGAATCACAGAAATAAAGGTAAAATTGCAACTACTGTGAGTACAAACATACTGTGCTATGAGGAATGGCATCAGTGGACCCTCAGGGAGACTTGATTAGTCAAATGAGGGGGAAGAGAGATCCACGCAGAGTTACAGCATTAGCCAAGATCCTGCAGCAGGAGGGGTCAGAGAGAGTCCAAGTCGCAGAAAAACAGCGTTTCTGGACTGCAGCAGGTGAAAAGGACGATTGTGCTTGATCAGGTTTAAGACATTAGCAGGGTCTGATCATGTGTGGTCTTATGGTCACTGGAAGAACTTTGGATTTTATTCATCCCAAAGACGATGAAAAGTCCTGGGAGGGTTTTAAGGAAGGGGGACATAGGGTCAGACCTAGAATTCAAAATTCTACCTTGCTGGGGTAACTGGAGAGGGAGAGGAATTAGGAGATTAGATGAGAGTGAGGTGAGAGGAAGCCACCTGGGGAGATTGAGAACACGCTCACTGGATCCAGATGCTTACATTTTTATCCTTAGTCTATCATTTTGTGCTGTGTGACTTTGGGCAAGTCACTTAACCTCTCTGTGCTTCTGTTTCATCATGTGTTAAACAACACTACCTCAGAAGATTGTTGTGAGGATGCAATGGAAAGTATTTTATTCTATTCTGTTTTATTTTATTTTGGCACTAGATTCTTGCTTTGTCACCCAGGATGCAGTGCAGTGGCATGATCCCGGCCCACTGCAACCTCTGCCTCCTGGGTTCAAGCAATTCTCCTGCCTCGGCCTCCGGAGTAGCTGAGACTACAGGTGCGTGCTACCATGCCCGCCTACTTTTTTGTATTTTTAGTAGAGACGGGATCTCACCATGCTGGCCAGGCTGGTCTCGAACTCCTGAGCTCAGTCAATCTGCACACTTTGGCCTCCCAAAGTGCTGGGATTACAGGCATGAGCTATCGTGCCTGGCCACAATGGAAAGTGTTTTTAAAAGTGTTTGGCATATAAAAGGGACAGTAAGCACGTAGTTATATTGTTAAGTGGACAGACTTGAGGAGGGGATGGCTGCGTTTGAGGGATGGAGGGAGGCCGGTATGGCTGGAAGAAAATAATGAGGGTAGGTATTTCTGGAAGGGGATCCTGTGAAAATGTAGATTTGAATCCAGTAGGTCTGGGGGTGGGCCCTGGAGTAAGTGTCTACCGCATGTGTGTGTGTGAGTGTGCAAGAGAGCCCGTTGTGAAACATATGCCAGCATACCACTGACTATAGTTAAATTAAGTTGAATGTGTTGACTTATTGTAATGAGAGAGACAGCACACACACACACACACACACACACACACACACACACGGGTTGTCTCAGTAGAAGGCTGTTAGCAAGGACTTGTTGCAAGAGCTGGGCTGTGTCAGGTGACTTTGGGGAGGGATCATGGGAGTGGGGCTTTGCTCTGGATGGGAGGCTGATGGAAAGCACAGGCAAGCCGGTGACTGGGACTCTTCATCTTATCGGGAACCAGGAGGGGTAGATGGAGCTAATGCTGGGCTTAATGAAAAAGCAGCCGTCAGCTCTGAGCCGGGAGGGGGGGATTTTGGTTAGTTTTGTGGTTTGGACAATGTTCATGTTTTGTTGTGTTGAGACATGATTCAGGAGTGGTCTTGTTTTTGCCTCAGTCCGTCACAGTCACAGAGTGGCCTTCCTTGATGTTGGTGTTATGGGAAATGTTTTATGTTCGGCAGGAGAGCACCGGGGCCTGGCTGTCAGGGTCTGCTTTACTCTCTTTCAGCAGCTATAACAAAGACACCCCAAAACACAACATCATAAAGAAGACAGAAGTGTATTTCTTTTCTTTTCTCCCTTGCTCCCTTCCTCTCTTTCTCCTTCTTCCCTCCCTCCCTCTCTCTCTTTTCTCTCTCTCTCTCTGTTTTCGAGATGGAGTCTCACTCTGTCGCCCAGGCTGGAGTGCAGTGGCGCGATCTCAACTCACTGCAACTTCTGCCTCCTGGGTTCAAGTGATTCTTCTGCCTCAGCCTACTGAGTAGCTAGGACCACAGGCACACACCAACACACCCAGCTAATTTTTGTATTTTTAGTAGAGATGGGGGTTTCACCATATTGGCCAGGTTGGTCTCGAACTCCTGACCTCGTGGCCTGCCAGCTTCAGCCTCCCAAAGTGCTGGGATTACAGGTGTGAGCCACCGCACCTGGCTCGCTCGCTCACTCCCTCCCTTCCTTCCTTCCTTCCTTCCTTCCTTCCTTCCTTCCTTCCTTCCTTCTCTCTTTCTGTCTCTCTTTCTCTCTTTCTCTGTCACCCAGGCTGAAGTGCATTGGTACAATCACTGCAACCTCTAACTCCTGGCCTCAAGCAATTCTCCCACCGTAGCCTCCTCAGTAGCTGAGACTACAGGCACACAACATCATGCCCAGATAATTTAAAAAAATTTTTTTTTTTTTTTTGTGTAGAGATCGGGTGTTGCTATGTTATCTGCCTCAGCTGGTCAAGAACCAGAAGTGTATTTCTCTCTTGTGTAATGAAAAGCGGGGTTGGTGGGACATCTTGGCTTGGTGAGAAGATTTAGAGCTAAGAGTTCCTCCCATATTGTTGCTTGCCATATCCGAACATGGTGGAAGCTGGGCTATTGCTAATCCACATTCCAGTCCAAGAGAAAGGGCAAAGAGTCCAAGAAAAGCAGTAATCTTTTAAGCGAATGACTCCAGAGTTACACCTCTCACTCCAGCTAACACTTCATTGGTGACAGCTTGGTCACACGGCCACACTTAGCTGCAAGGGAGTCTGGGAACTGTTGTCTCCAGCTGGGAAGCCATGTGCTGGGTAAAACTCTAGGACTGTAGGGGAAGGGGAAAATGGAATACATGGAACAACCAGCACTTGGCCATAAGAGACAGACCAGTTAGCTGATTGTGGGGTGGTCAAAAAGGATACATATTTGAGAACTGTTATCAGTCAAGTTCCAATCAGGAGACTGATTCTGAGAGTGTTGGAAAAACTGAAAACTGGGCCGGGCACGGTGGCTCACGCCTGTAATCCCAGCACTTTGGGAGGACGAGGCAAGAGGATCACAAGGTCAGGGGATTGAGATCATCCTGGCTAACACAGTGAAACTCCGTCTCTACTAAAAATACAAAAATTACCTGGGTGTGGTGGTGGGCGCCTATAGTCCCAGCTACTCGGGAGGCTGAGGCAGGAGAATGGTGTGAACCCAGGAGGCGGAGCTTGCAGTGAGCCAAGATGGCGCCACTGCACTCCAACCTGGGCGACAGAACGAGACTCCGTCTCAAAACAAAACAAAACGAAACGAAACAAAACAAAAACTGAAAACTGGATTCAAGTGTTGTTACTGAAGTGATGCTGCCACAGTGAACAAGTAAGTCTGGCGTGACTAGAAGAGGAAGCAAAAAGGAGGAAGTTCCTCCTGCTTCCTCCTGCCTTGCAGGCTCCCACTGGCGCCCCTGTTAGGCAGAGCCTAATAGGAACCCAGCTGGTGAAGGAGAAATGGGCTTAGTAGAGTCTCAACCCAGGCATCACAGAGCCAGTGTCGTGGGGTGGAGTTTGGAGCTAACAGACAGTAACTCAATATCTGGCGTACAAGCTATTCTGGGTGTGGCATGGGCAAGCAACTGGTGATGGCCATTTAAGCAGAATCATGGCTGAGGAGGGCTCAGGGCAGCTGACACTGGGTTCTGTGTCCTCAGGAGCCCTCCTTACGGACCTGGAGACCCCAGAGGAGATGCAGGCTCGGAGCCTGGGCAGGCCCATCAAATCCTCGTGAGTTGTCCCTGGCCCACATGACCTCTATCCTCCGCTTCCCCAAATGTGATGGCAGCGAACCCTGACCTCAGAGGTCCCTGCCTGTTCGCTCTCTCCCTAGAAAGCAGTACCTGCGGCAGGTCATTGCAGACTACAAGGCACTGGACCGAGAACTCCCGTGCATCCGGAAGTTCCCCACCCCACCAGCTGACCAGCCCCTCTGCCTCTGCATGGAGACCTTGGTAAGTGGACCTGGGCCCTTATTTTCTGTACAGTTTTGGTGGGGTGGTGGGAAGGGCACAGGCTGAGAAGCAGTGTGGCCAGAGTTTAAATTCAGGCTCTTGGCTTACAAGCTGTGGGCTTGGCACCAGGGCAGTTTGCTGAAAACTGATTGTGAATTTGTCAAAGGGTCAGTCATGAAATCTACTGCTCATGTCAGAGGAGAGACCAACGGGCAAAGAAAGGGGAGGCTGAGGGGGGCAGGGAGGGAGGACAAAAGGAGTCCTACTAATCCACTTCTGTAAAGTTTACAAATATAACAAAAATTCAAGAAAAAGCCCATGTGTGTCGGGTGCGGTGGCTCATGCCTGTAATCCCATCACTTTGGGAGGCCGAGGTGGGTGGATCACCTGAGGTCAGGAGTTTGAGACTAGCCTGGCTAACATGGTGAAACCCCGTCTCTATTAAAAATACAAACATTAGGCAGGCGTGGTGGCAGGCGGCTGTAATCCCAGCTACTGGGGAGGCTGAGGCAGGAGAATCGCTTGAACCTGGGAGGTGGAGGTTGCAGTGAGCCGAGATCGTGCCACTGCACTCCAGCCTGGGTGACAGAGTGAGACTCTGTTGAAAAAAAAAGGGAAGGGAAGGGAAGAGAAGGGGAGGGGAGGGGAGGGGAGGGAAGAAGGAAAGAAAGAGCTCATGTTTTTGACAGATTCAGCAAACTGGTCATCCCTGCCTTCAATCAGAAGAGGTATATATTAGGGTCCCAGGCACTCAATAATTGAGAAGATCTGATGTCAATGGGTGCTTACTGTGTGCCAGGCACAGGCCTCCAAGGTACACTCTCAGCTAATCCGTGTGACTCTCCACCCTGCATACAGGGATTGCTGTCCTCGTTTTAGGGATCAGTCTCCACCCCATCACTCCACTTCTTTGTGGCTTTGAGCAAGGGACTCTCCAGCCTCCCCTCTCACCCCAGTCAAGGAATGCCTTTCTGGAAGTGACATCATTTTTCAGTGAAATCATGAAAATTTTCATTTCATTTTAGTTCCTCAGCTATTTTATGTGTTATGACAACTGTTATCACCCTTCACATGCTAATCACATGCTGCAAATGTGTTTAGTGATCAGTACGTTTCTGAATGTTAAATAGATTGACAAGACATCAAAACCCCTATGACCCTTATCTTTTGACTACTAAACATTCTTAAAATGCTAATACGAATATAAAAGGAAAGGTGTGTAACTTAAATCCTGGCAGATATCTTCAAGAGCTTTCAGTCGCATCCATTGCAAATTGCTGGGAAAGTTTTTGGTAGATTCGTAAAGTTGGCTAAGTTGGTGAATCATTCAGCCAACTGTTCATTGACTTTTGGGCAAATTGGCTTGGTAAGAATTGATTTTTTTGGAGAATGACCTAGAGTGACAGCAGATGCTTTCCCATCTGAGAGATAATCTGTCGTCTCCTTTGACAATAGCGACAGTACCCTGGGATTAAGAGCGATCCTTGCCCCTCAAATGCCACCTGGAACTCTGTGGCCGGTTCTGCAGGTGGGGTCTAGGGTGGTGACTTCTGAACCCAAAATGAACCAGGAGGTCACGGGCTGAGGTTCTCTCTCCGACACCCGCAGCCCGAGGAGGATTTTACCCACCTGGAGGTGCTGCAAGCGCTGGAGGCCCAGTTACCGGGGGCCATGGAGAGCGGGCGCGTGAGTAGCATCCGCTTTGAGAACATGAACGTCATCTGTGGGACTGCTGGCCGCCGGAACCGGTGAGTAAGCGGCGGGGGCGGGGCCTGGAGCGAGGGGGAGGGGCGGGGCCCGGGGCGACCGGGTAAGAGCGTGGTTGGTTTTAAAGCGCTGAGGGACGTGGCCAAGAGTGAAAGCACGAAGGGGCGGGGCCCGGAGCGACTAGATAAGAGCGTGGTTGGTGTAAGGGCGCTGAGGGGCGGGCCCCGGAGCCACTAGATAAGAGCGTGGTTGGTGTAAGGGCGTTGTGAGGCGAAGAGACAGTGGAGTGACAGCGTGGGGGGCGGGGCCAGGAGGGACTAGCTAAGAGCAAGATTGGCGCAGAGCCACTGAGGGGCGGGGCCAAGAGTGAGCGCGGTTGGAGGTAGGGTCCGGCGCGATCAGAGAGAAGGAGGGATCTGGAGTGAGCAGGGGCCCGCGTTTGAGTGACCCAGTAGTGACCGGGATAGGGGTCTGAGCCTGGAAAGGCAGCTGTGAAGGGGTGGAAGGGACTGAGCACATAGTAGGTGTGGCGCCAGGGGTGATAGGGTGGGGACAGGCCTGGAGTGCCTAGGGTAGAGCGGAGCCTGCAGTCGCCAGTGGAGGGTCAGGCCTTGGAGCGGTTTGAGATGGAGCCTCGACAGACAGGGATCAGGACGCAGAACCAGAGCGTAAGGAGCCTAGAGCGACCCAGGCGAGAGGGCAGGGCTGGAGGGGAGTTTAGGGGCGGAGCGACGGTCCGCTGGACCAGGGCCTGTAAACGACTCCGGGGACCAGGCAGGGACTCTTCGACGATCAAAGCCGGGGCTGAAACGACCTGCGAGTTCCTTTTCCGTCCCCACCCCCCGTTGCAGGTGGCTCATTGCGGCCACGGACTTCCAGACGCGCTCACGCTTGCTGCGCTCCGGGCTCAGTCCCCGCGGGCTTGCGCACCAGCTAGTGCGCCACGACGACCTCCTGCTGGGCGACTACCGCCTGCACCTGCGCCGCTCCCTGGTCCGGCGGCGCATGCTCGAGGCCCTGGGGGCGGAGCCTAACGACGAGGCCTGACGCCCGGGCCGGCCCCGACAGCGCTTGCGCACCGCCCCGCGGGCTGGGACCACCCACCCGGAGCCCCGGAGGATAGGGGGCGTTGCCTTCCCAGGAAGGAGGCGGGGCCGGCTCGAGGGGGTGGATACTGTGAGTTTAATTATAAAGAATGACCTGGTACAAAAGCCATTTCCCTCTGCAAAATCTTGGGGGGGAGTCAGGGGAAGGGAGGTGATGGGGGGTAGGAATGAACCCCCATGTTATAATCCAGCCTCCCTAATCTTCCTCCAGTCCCTGTACGTGGACGCCTGGGTCCCAATCCCTTGAGGGATGAACTAAGGCCCGTGAAAGGGAAGACCTGGGCACCGGGGCTTTCAACGCGTGCCGAGCCCTGTCTCAGCGAGAATCAGACGTCCTCATCCGCCCCCCTTCTCTTCCCCTCCCACCCCCCTTGGAAGACAATTCTCGGGCTTTTAGTTCAGGTTTTTTTCTGGATTTTTTTTGTGTGTTCTTGGGGTTTTGTGGGTTTTTTTTCTGTTTTTTATATTTTCTTCTTTTGTTATTGTTCCTCTTTTTGCTTTTTCTCTCCTCTCCACCCCGCGCTGTCCCCGCATTCGGTCCCTCCCCACTCCCCACCCCGACCTCTCCTCCCCCCCCCCACCCCCTACACCCTCCCCAACCCCGCGGCACCCATCCAGAATGAACAAGCCCTTGATAGACGGGCGCCGCGCACGCCCCCTGCGGACTGGGGGCATCCGACAAGGGGGAGGGGGCGGGTAGGGTTCCAGCGCGGCCTCTGCCCCTCTCCTCACCACCCCTCCCCCCTCCCACGACCCTCCCACGAGGTTCCCCGCAGATCCCTGACATGGTGAGGGGAGGGGGCTTGCAGCCCCCTCCCCTCATGGACGGAGCGCCACCCCCTCTCGGGGGTAGGGGCAGCAGAGGGGGAATGGGCTTGGGGAAGGAGGGGGAGCTCCCTTCTTTGGCAGCTGAACATGGGGAGGGGACCTGAGGGCAATGCCCTCCCCCCTTTACCCACAGCAGGGGAGGGGGTTTTTCAGGGAGAGGGGTGGCTTAACATTCCCAAGCCCCGGGAATAAGCGGAGAGAGGACGCGTGCGGGAAGGAACAGCCATGCTGGAGGGAGAGGGAGCTTCTTGGAGTGGACAGATTAGGAGAGGGGAATCTTCGTGCAAAAGGGATGGACAGATGGCCCAGGGAAGACAGAAGAGGGAGGATGTGAGGGAAGGTGAGGGCTGGAGGCAGGAAGAGGCTCGAGTGTGGAAGCATGGTGAGCAGGAAGCCGGTGTGCATAGCGTCTTCTCTCACCAGGAAGTGAAAGAGCTTAAGGAGGTAAGAGAATCTGAATGAGAATGGCCGCAAGAGCTGCTAGTCAACAGGAATAAAAAATAACGGTGTCAGGAAAAGAAATGACAGTTACAGCCCAAGAGTGCATGGAATGAGATGAGTGTGCAAAAGGAAAGAAGTGGTAGAGCTCTCATCCAGGTAGAAAAGACAAGATGCGGTGTGCAGCCACGTCATGGTGTGCAAGAACATTATTAAGGGGGAGAAAGAAGGCTTCCAGAGAGCATTGAAAATGCTGGGGGGGGGGGGGGCACGTGCAAAAGCAAGTGTGCAAGAGGGTTCACAAAAGAATCAAAAATGCAAAGGGGCAAAGATTTCAAACATAAAGGGGCAAGGGAGTGGGAGCCTGGCAAAGAAGAAGAGAATGAGCATTTGTGAGAGAAACACAGTTCCTGGGAGGCAAGTGTGCAAAAGGTGTGACCAAAAGTGACGGTGCAAAAGGGGCAAGAGGGAAGGCAGGGGGTGGGGGGCTAGGAGTGTCACAGTGAGAGGGGAGAGGTGGGAAGTGGAAGAATCTGGGGTTTTTAAGAATAAGAAGGGAAAGTGCTTCAACATAAGAAAATGGAGGTAAGAGTGTGTCAGGAGGGGTGCATAAGATAGCAAGTGTGCAAGGGCTGAGCAAAGAGCAGGGCACTCCAGAGAATGAATGATGTGCATGGAGTCTGTGAGGGGGAGGGAAAATGTGTCCCAAGTGTGTCTGCAACAAGGGTCCAGAGCGAGCGGGGAGGAGGAGATGTGAAATGGAGTGTGTAAAGGAGGGCCCTGGTAGGGGAAAAGTGTGTAAGCAGCGAGAATCGGAGCAGGAGGCATGGAGCGTGAGAAAGGAAATGCAGCGTGTGCGAGGAGAGCAGAGTGTATTCGAGCGGGCCTCGCCAGCCAGAAGCAAAGGCAGAATGTGCAAGACAGCGAGAGGGCAAATTTGTGCAAAATTGCAGCCCGGGGAGGGGAGGGGAGAGAGGTGAGCAGGCGTGCAACGAAGCGTGCAAGAGGCTGAGGGGGGCAGCTGTGTGTGCTGGGGAGAGGGGAAGGGGGAAGAGCTGAGGGGCCTGGAGAGAGTGGGAAGGGTTGTTAGAGGGGCGGCAGGTGGTGGAATCTGAGGGCACCCCCTTCCCCTGCGGCCTGGGGGACGGTCCCCATCCAATCAGGCTCAGGGCTGACCCTCTATGGCTCTGTCTATCCCCTCCCCCCAGAATAGGCCCTTCCCTCCTTCTCAGTTCCCCTCTGTAATTTCTCCTATCCCCCCTCCGCTCCCCACTTCACACACACACACTTGTGTCAGCTGCCCCTCTTCAGTGAGGTGCAAATGTCCGGCCTGGATTGGGCCACCTGGTGACCTCTGGCCTTGGGAGACGAGGGCAGGGTGCAGTTTGAACAGAGTCCCTGGCCCGGGGAGAGAATGACAGTCAGGGGTCAGAGGTCAAGAGGCCAGCAGGCTCAAGAGTTCTGTGGACGGGGCTGGTCCGTCCAGGCCAGCCATCACCTCTCCAGGAAGAATTTGAGAGCCCGGTCGATGTTCATGCGGTGGCCCACCCTGGTCACACCTAGATCTACGTAGTCCTCCTTGGTCAAGGCGGGTAGGTGGGAGCCATCGATCTCGTGGTCCAGGAACTGGGCTCGGTGCTCCGCCAAACCCAGCCACTCCAGCCAATCAGCCACGTCGAACTTGGTCCAGAACCCCAGAGGTTTAGCGCCAAACGGCTTGTCCGGGGGCAGCGAGAGCAGGCGGGTTGGTGAGAGGGAGCGCGAGGCCCCTGACAAGGCTCCCCCGAGCCCCCCGGATATCCCCGGGTGTGGCGGCACAAAGACTGGGGCGAAGGGGTCAGCCGAGCCTCCTGCCCCTCCAGTTGGGGAGCCACGGATGTCAAAGAGGCCTGGGTAGAGCGGTCCAGAAGGCAGGATGGGCAGGGACGAGGGCCTGGGCGCAGGGCTGACCTTGTGCTCCGAGGCAGGCAGCAGCGAGGGGCTGGGGGCCCGGCGGAGCAGAGGGGGCCGCATCTCGAACTCCACGCCCTGGAGGTGGCGGGTGGACGTGGAGGAGGAGGAGGCCGAGGGTGAGGTGGCCCCTGGGGCCGCAGCGGCTGTAGGGGAGACCCCTGTTCCGGTGGGGAGCGGCGGCAGAGGTGGTTTGGGCCAGTTCTGAAACAGGCTGCTGACAGGCTTGGAGAGGAGTGAGGACTGGGAGTCGTCGGAGAGTCTGGAATGTGACAAGGGGGCAGTGGGGGAGGACAGGGATTCAGGGGCAAGGGCAGGGGTGAGAAAGAGGCAGAGGTCAAGATATAGGGAGAGAGGAGGAGAGACATAAGGGTAGGGGGAGAGATGGGGGAGAGAGACGGGAGGAAATGGAGGGAGCAAAGGGTAAGACGGCCGTCGAGGAAAGAAATGAAGGGAGAGAAAGATGAGAGGACAGGGAGAGGGCGACAGTTAAGAGAGATGAAATAAAAAGAGACATTAAGTGATAATAATAATAATTGTCACCGCTTACTGATGCTCACGTGTGCCAGGCATTGTTCTAAGTGCTTTACAGGATTGCATCTCAGTTTAATCCCCACGACAGCCCTGATGCAGGTTACTATTATTATCAGCACAGAGAGGTTAAATAACTTGCCTAAGGACACACAGGAAGTGGCAGAGCCCGGTTATATGGCACCAAAATCTGAGCTCTTCACCACTATTCTATACTGCCTTTCAGGTTATGGCCAGTCATAGCAGAGTGAAAGATAGAGAGACAATGAGAGAGAGACAAAAAGAGGATGAGCATCCAGGGGAGAGAGATGGAAGGGACAGGGGACACAGAGAGAGAGAGATGAAGAGAGGGAGATGAAAGAGAGAAGAAACAAGGGGAGAAAAAGGTTCCCCTCATCCCTTTAGTTCCCTCCCCTCCAGCACTGTCCCACCTCAGGGCCTTTGAACTGGCCACTCCCCCTGCCTGGCTCACTCTTGCCCTGGGCAGCTGCTCCCTCTCCACTTTCATTACTCTGCCCATCTTGCCTGTTACGTGAGAGACCTTCTCCAACCATCCCATTGTGGTAGCTTTTATTTTTTAGGATGGTTGCAATTATTTTGTTTACTGCCCTGCCCCCAATCCTATGTCCCTAGACTATGAGCCCTGTGGAGTTGCACAGTCTTTGCCGGTCCAGCAGGGGATCCCATCATCCAGAAGGGCACTCTGCACACACAGGTCATGAATCAATAATTAATGCAATTGTTGACTGAATTAAGCATCCTTCCTATTGCTGCTACAAGCAGTGGAAAAAAAAAAAAGAAAAAAAGAATCCTCTCCTCTAACCAGAATACTTAAGAATAGTCAAGGAATTGCATTCAGATCTTAAAGGCCTAATAAACCCACACTTGTTTGTTTGTTTGTTTTTACAGCCTAGGAGCATTGATTCAAGTTGCTCTGATAATATACACTTCCTTTTTCTTTTCTTTTCTTTCTCTTTTTTTTTTTTTTTTTTTGAGATAGGGTCTCACTTTGTTCCCCAGGCTGCAGTGCCTTGGTGTGAATATCAGCTCACTGCAGCCTCAACCTTCCAGGCTCAAGTGATCTACCCACCTCAGCCTCCTGAGTAGCTGGGACTACAGATGCACGCCACAGTGCCCAGCCTCCTTTTTCTTTTCTTTCTTTCTTTTTTTTTTTTTCCAACCTGGGAGCATAGATTTAAGTTGCCCCAAATATACACTCCCTGAACCCACATTTGAAGGTCAGACACATTTGGATAGCAGACCTTCAAACAGAATTCAAGTGAACTCTGTAGATGGACAAGGATATTTAAAAACTGCTCCCAACCCTCTGTGTATCTGAACCAGAAATGTAACTCTACTTTCTCTAGGACTAGAAGGTCTCGAATGGGCTCGAATTCTGTGGCGATGCAGCTAACTGGCTGCTCTGGGAAGCATCTGCATCATCCCGTATTTCCCCATGTAGAAGTTGCTGGGCTCTTGTTCGAGGCCCCCTCTTCCCCCATCCCATGTTACAACAATGGCCCACATTAAATCCTCTCAAAAACTCTTTGGGCTGGCACTAGGCCATTCCCCTTCTACAGAGAGGTGGATTCATTTGCTTAAGATCACCCAGGTAGAAAGTGCAGGGCTGGGATTGGAAGCCGAGAAGGCAGGCTCTAGAACCACACCTATAACTGCATCCTGCCTTGAACCACACTGGCTTCAACGGACTCACAGATTTCAGGGACTGTCAAAAAGAAGTGACAGCCCACCAAGGAAACAAACATAAGCAGGTCTCACTCCAGTCTCCTTTGTTAATAACTTTTTTTTTTTTTTTTTGAGACGGAGTCTCACTCTGTCGCCCAGGCTGGAACACAGTGGTGCAATCTGAGCTCACTGCAACCTCCGCCTCCCGGGTTCAAGTTATTCTCCTGCCTCAGCCTACCGAGGAGCTAGGACTACAGGTGCCCACCACCACATCTGGCTAATTTTTTGTATTTTTTTAATAGAGATGAGGTTTCACCATGTTAGCCAGGATGGTCTCGATCTTCTGACCTCATGATCTGCTTGCCTCAGCCTCCCAAAGTGCTGGGATTACAGGCATAAACCACGATGCCCAGCCTGTTAATAACTTTTTGTTCATCATGGGATGTAGGTTGTCATGGTGATGGGAGGAGACAACAGAAGCTACTGAAATACATGGAAATTTAAAGGCTGGACTCAGTGGCTTACACCTGTAATCACACTTTGGGAGGTCAAGGCAGGAGGATCACTTGAGCCCAGGAGTTTGAAACTAGCCTGGGCAACATAGCTTGTCTCTACAAAAAGTTAAAGAAAAACGCCAGGGCCAGGCATGCTGGCTCATGCCTGTAATCTCAGCACTTTGGGAGACCCAGGTGGGATGAATCACCTTAGGTCAGGAGTTCAAGACCAGCCTGGCCGACATGGCAAAACCCCTCATCTCTACTAAAAATACAAAAATTTGCCGGGTGTGTTGGCGGGCACCTATAATCCCAGCTACTCAGGAGGCTGAGGCTCGAGAATCATTTGAACCTGGGAGGCGGAAGTTGCAGTGAGCCGAGATTGCACCACTGCACTCCAGCCTGGGCAATAGAGCGAGACTCCATCTCAAAAACAAAAACGAAGAAGAAAAGAAAAATTGGCCAGGCATAGTGGCATGCACCTATAGTCCCAGAGGATTGCTTGAGCCCAGGAGTTTGAGGCTGCAAGTGAGCTATGATTATACCACTGCACTCCAGCCGGGTGACAGAGTGAAACCCTGTTTCTTAAAAAAAAAAAAAAAAAAAAAAAAAAAGCCAGGCACGTTGGCTCATGCCTGTAATCCCAGCACTTTGGGAGGCCGAGGCGGATGGATCACCTGAGGTTGGGAGTTCGAGACCAGCCTGACCAACATGGAGAAACCCCGTCTCTACTAAAAATACAAAATTAGCTGGGTGTGGTGGCATGGGAGGCTGAGGCAGGAGAATCGCTTGAACCCAGGAGGTAGAGGTTGTGGTGAGCCGAGATCACGCCATTGCACTCCAGCCTGGGCAACAAGAGTGAAACTCCGTCTCAAAAAAAGAAAAAAAAAAAAGAAAAAGAAAGTATCTGTGAAAGCATGCTTCGGTGAGAGCAAACTCCTGCCAACCTGGTTTCTGTTTCCTTTCCGCCACCCTGAGACTCTAAAGGGACACAGCCACGCCATCAACACCTCTGGCCTCCCTTGTTGGCCACCAGCCCCCACTTACCTCTGCCGCTGCAGGGAGGAGGTCCTCTCCGGGATGTAGCTGGCTCCCCCGTGGTGGCTGTCTCCGCTTCCCCCACTGCCTCCTCTGGCCCAGGGCAGAGCGCCGCCAGCTGCCGAGGAGCCCCCAAACTGCTGAAGCTTGGAGCTGAGTTCACTGATGATGCTGGCTTTTACTGTGGCCAAGGCTGAGGCCTGAGGCTGGGCCAGGGGCCCGGGCAGAGGTGGTGGCGGTGGGCCCGGGCCCTCCTCCCAAGGCAGCAGCTTCCGAGGCAGAGAGGAGGCCGTCGGCAAGGGCACTGGTGGGACTTCTGGCTCTACAGCCACCGGACCCCCACCCACGCCTGCCGTGGGGGGTCCTGAACAAGCACGCAGGGCCAGCAGCCCATCGGTTCCAGCCCCTGTCACCGAGACGGTGGGGCTGGTGGGGGTGACAGGGTCTCGGAGTCCCCCACTGGGGCCAGGCCGCAGGCCTCCGCTGGCTCCTAGCGCCCGGCCCCGGAGCTTAGAGGGAGTCATGAGCTGAGGAGGGTATGGCGGGCCGGGAGTACCGCTGCCCCCAAAGGCCTGGCCGTCCAGGTAGGCCACGTAGGTGTCCAGAAGCTCCGGCCCGCCGGCCACACCGGCCCCAGCCCCGCCCCCACCCCCTGCGCTGCCACCACCTTCGGCAGATAGGCTGCTCAGCGTGGAGGCGCTGCTAATGGTCTCCAGTGGGTGGTCACTGCTGCTCCGACTGTCCACCTCCTCGATGCCAGAATCCGTGCCAGGCGGAGGGTCCGGGCCAGGCTGTGGGGCAGCGGGAGCCGGTGCTGCTGGGGCAGGCGGGCCTGGTGGAGGGGGGTCCCCAGGAGCGGCGGAGGCCCCCTGGGTCAGGGTGGCCACCTCGCTGTCATAGGATGTCAGGCTGGATGCGGTGGAGTCCAGGGTGGGAGGGGCTGCGGCCACAGCCGGGGGTGGCACAGGGGGTAACGGGGTGGCCGGGGCAGGTGGGTCGGGCAGCGGGTGGGGAGGCCCAGGCGTGAGGGGCGACTCCGGCTTTTCGAAGCTGTTGGAGAATTCCAGAGGCGGAGGCAGCGGTTCCACGAAAAGGAATTCGCCATCTTCCACATCCACTGAGGGGGCGGGAGGCGGCAGGACCAGCAGGGGCAGCCCGTTCTCTTCGCTGGCCCTCGGGGAGGTCGGGGAGGGGGGCACGGACCGGCGTGGGCTGGGCGGCGGGACCCCCGGCCCGTCCTCCGAGGGGGGCCCCCTTCCGCTGGTCGCAGGGGCCCGGGGCTGGCAGTTCTCAAGGAACCGCACGTGCAGCGGCAGCCGCTCGGGTTCTTCGGGGGCTGCGGACCTCCAGGGCTTGCTCACTCCGGGGTGCGGGGCCGGGGGCTCGGTCCCCAGCTGCAGCAGGAGGGGCCCCACCCCGGGAGCGGTGGGCGGCAGGCGGTGTAGCAGGGAACGCCGGGCGGCGGGCGGGCTGGCAGGAAGGGACTTCTCCTGGCTGCCCAGCCCCGCCCTGTACCCCAGCTCCCGGCGCGCAGGGTCTGGCGGGGAGGCCCCCCAGAGACGCAGCACTGGCTCGTGGTGGGCGTGGGGCGAGTGGTGGTGCGGGGTGGGTGGCGGGGCCTCGTAGCGGGGCGATGGGGGCCTGGGAGGGGGCTGGGGGGCCCCGCCGCCCTCCGAGGACTCCTTCAGCGCTCGCTCGCGGGCGGCCAGGGCCAGCCCCAGCGGGGAGGCGGGATCCAGGGCCTTGCCGGTCAGCGGGTGCACCAGGGGTCGCGGGGGCAGGAAGCTGGTGAAGGCGCTGCTGCCCCCGCCACCCCCGTAGGCTCGGCTTCCCGCCCCGTAGCCGCCGTAGCCCGCGCCGCTGCCCGCAGACTCCAGTCGGAGGTAGGGCTCGGCGGAGAACATGCCCTCGTCGATGGATTTGGAGTGGCGCAGCCGCGGGCCCGGGGCCGCCCCTGTGCCCAGCCCGCCGTCCCCGCCGTCCTCGTCCCCCGCGTCGGTGGAGAGGAACAGCGTGGAGCGCCGGCGCGCCTCATTCTGCCAGCCCCCCTCCCTCCGGGCCGCCCCCACCAGGGCGGCCCCGAACTGGCTCGTGAAGTCCAGCGTGGCCGGGCCGCTGGGCGAGGCGGGGGTGGGCACGGGCGAGGGGGACGGGGGCACGGGTGACATGGCCGGGGCGGGGCTGGGCGAGGAGCCGCCGCCGCCGCCTCCCGCGGGCTCGGGCTGGGTGGGGGGCTCCGCCTCCGTGCTGCTGCCCTGGCTGCTGCGGCCGCTGCTACTGGTGGACGGGGCCTTGATGATGATGGTGGGGATGGGGATGGAGTTCTTCTCCGAGGGCGCGGCCACTGCGGGCGGCGGCTGCGGGGAGGCCGGGGACGTGGGCGACGGCGCGGGCGGGAGGCCGCCGCCCTTCTGGGGCTCGCCTTCCACCTTGGTCTGCTTGACCAGCGGGCCCTTGCGGCCGCGGCCCGAGCGGGCGGGCACGTACATGGCTGCGCTGGCCGCCCGAGGGGGCAGCTGGAAATAGCGCAGAGCCGGGCCCTGGGAGGAGCCGCCGCCCCCGCCCGCGCTGCCGTGGTGCGATGGGGACGGGGCCCCCGGGGTCGGGCTGGGCCCGCCGCCCCTCCAGCCTCGCAGGCTGGGCTGGGGCCCCAGAGCCAGGCGGGGTGGAGGGTCGTCGGGAGAGCCGCCCGTCTCCATCTCCGGAGGATGAGGGGGGTGGGCGTGGTGGTGGTGGGGCTGAGGGGGCGGGGCATGGTGGTGGTGGTGGTGGGGCGGGTGGTGGTGGGCAGGGGGCAGGGGCCCACTGTGGTACAGGCTCTTCTCGCGGCTCCCCACGCGAGTGTCGGGAGGGGAGGGCCCGTCAAAGGATGCAGGGGAGGAGGCGGGGAGGGGGCCACCAGAGCCGGGGTTGAAGGGCCCTCCCCGAGGGGAGGGGGTGAGGCGCCCTGAGGAGGAGGGGGCTGGAGGTGTGCTGTAGGGAGGCTCCGGTGGGGACGTGGTGGGTGGTGGGGGAATGTCTTCCGAACCAGGCACAGACAGGCTGCGGCTGAATTTCATGGCTGGGGGTGCTAGGTAAGGTCTGTCATCTTCTGCCGCCCCTGAGGAGATACAGAGGATAAAGGAGGGGGACCCTGGCAGGGAGGGTCTCCCTGATCCACTATCCCATAGAACCGCAACAATACTAATAACAAGAGTGGCACCCCGTATATGCCAGGAACTTCACGTGGACTCGCCCAGCTCTTCCCTATTTGGGGTAAACCCAAATCTGCTTCATACAGAGGTACAGGTTGTGCACTGCACAACTGCAAACCGCAAGGTGAGGAAACTGAAATTCAGCGGAACTTCCTCCCCATGCCAGGAGGGGGCGCCATTTTCTAATTCCGTTCAAAGGCTCAGTGAACGGTTTGGGGCCAGCAAAAGTGGCTGGAGCTGAGAAGGGATAGTCCCTCGTGTTTATGCATAGATGCATGTTACTTTTCACGTACATGCAGGAAAGAAATGCAACCAGCACATCAAAGCTGTGATTCTACAGAGAGAACCACTTATGATGAGGCTAAAGTATAAAAGGGATTGGATCTATAGAAAAAAAAAAGTCAGGTAAACGGTGAGAGCCAGGTGGACCCCACACTCAGTGGGAGTGCAAGACTCACACTGGTGGACTCTGAACGCCAGGAGTTGGGGAAAGCTGAATCCAATCAGGGAAAAACACCTCCAGGAGGCGTGCAGGAGTTGTCTTTGCTTACTTCACTGCCAAGGCTCAGTCTTTGACCCTCTTCTCACCTCTGACTACTCCCTCTCAACCAGTGACCAGCTTCATTCACTGCCTTTCTGCTGTCGACGCCCACGTTTATGCCTGGGGCCCCATCCTCTGCCCTGAGCTCTGGGCTCCTATATTCAAATACCCACACCCAGCTGGCTGTCTCACGGGCATCTCAGACTCCAAACGCTCCAACCCAAGCTCCTGATCTCTTCCCCAACAGACTCCTCCTAGCCCATGGTCACCCCCCACCACCGCAGCAAACAGCAGCTCTGTCCTTTCAGGCGCTAAGACCGAAAACCTTGCAGCAACCCTTAGTAGCTTTCTTCCTCACGTCACCCACATCCAATCCACCAGCAAATCCTGTTGTTTCAAAACATATCCGGAATCCAATCCCTTCTCACCCCTCCAGAGTCACCACCCTGGGCCAGCCACTATCATTTCCTATCTGGATAGCAATAGCTGTCACCTCCTCTTTGGTCCCCCGGCTTCCCAGCTTATCCCCTTCAATCTAGTCCCTTCACAGCAGCCAGAGGGTTTCTGTTAAAAGCAAAGTCAGCTCATGTCCTTCCTCTGCTCAGAGCCCTGCCATGCACTCACCTCACTCAGGGCAAAGGTTCAAGTCCTCACCATGACTCCCCAGACCCTGCAGGATCGGGACCTTGTCCCCTCACTGCCCTCATGTCCAGTGCTCACTCGGCTTCCTCCCTGTTCTATAAATGCACCAGACTCAGCCCGACCTCAGGACCTTTGCAGAGGTGGTTCGCTCTGCCTGGAAGGCCTTAACCCCAGAGAGCCTCACAATTCCCCACTTCATCTCTAGGTGTTTTTGTTGTTGTTGCTGCTGTTTTTTTTTTTTTTTTTTTTTTTTTTTTGAGATGGAGTCTTGCTCTGTCGCCCAAGCTGGAGTGCAATGGTGCGATTTTGGCTCACTGCAACCTCTGCCTCTTGGGTTCAAGCTATTCTCCTGCCTCAGCCTCCTGCGTAGCTGGGATTACAGGCACATGCCACCACATTTGGCTAATTTTTGTATTTTTAGTAGAAATGGGGTTTCATCATGTTGGTCAGGCTGGTCTTGAACTCCTGACCTTGTGATCCACCTGCCTTGGCCTCCCAAAGTGCTGGGATTACATGTGTGAGCCACTGTGCCTGGCCCATGTCTAGGTTTTAGCTCAAACCTGCGCCCCGCCCCCCACCCAGCACTCCCTATCTCTCTTACCTTACTTACTCTACTATTTTTTTCACACTTTTTTTTTTTTTTTTTGAGATGGAGTCTTGCTCTGTCGCCCAGGCTGGAGTGCAGTGGCACGTTCTCGGCTCACTGCAAGCTCCGCCTCTCAGCTTCACACCATTCTCCTGCCTCAGCCTCCTGAGTAGCTGGGACTACAAGTACCCGCCACCACACCCGACTAATTTTTTGTATTTTTAGTACAGATGGGATTTCACCGTGTTAACCAGGATGGTCTCGATCTCCTGACCTCGTGATCTGCCTGCCTTGGCCTCCCAAAGTGCTGGGATTACAGGTGTGAGCCACCGCGCCCGGCCCACTCTTTTTTTTGTTTTCCATAGCATGTACAACTGCTAACATACTAGATAATTTTCTTGCTTATCATCCTTATAATCCATTATCTGTCTTCCCCTGCTATAAAGCAAGCCCCATGAGGGCAGGAACCTTTAGTCTGTTTCATTCGCTGACATATCCCCATTCTAGAACAATTCCCAGCATGTGGGGAGAGCTTGGTAAACACTTGTAAAATGAATGAATGGATCGAATTGGGTATAAGAGGAAGAACCAGAAAGCTGTAGCGGGGGCTTTAGCTCACTGCATCCCCATTCTCTAGATGTAGAGCCAGAGGCCCAGAGAAGTCAAGCCACCTGCCCCAGTTCACACAGCTGGGAAGGAGGGGAGCCAGGATTCATGGCCAAGTTCACCCATCTCCAAAGCCTGAACTCTTAACCCAATTTGATGAAACTATGGTCTCTCTGGAAGCAGAGAACATTTCCAAGTCCGCTTGCTTTTCCTAAACTGTCACGTTCCTGGCCTCCCCCAGCCCCCGCATCTCTTCTGGGTGGCATACCGATAGATTTTTGCCGGAGCATCAGCCCAGGTCCTGGAGGCAGGAAAGAAGGACGCTCGTAACTTGGCTGGGCACGGTGGTGGGGATCGAAGCTCGACTTTGGAGCGGCAGTCAGAGGGGGAGAGAGAGAAAAGATAGAGAGAGATCAGTCAGCACAGAAAGGCTTGTGGCTTCACTATACGGCTGCCCCCTATTCCTTCCCTAAGCCCCTGCCGTAAGGGAGAGCAGTGTGAAGATGGTGGAAGAAGGCCGGGCGATGTGGCTCACGCCTGAAATCCCAGCACTTTGGGAGGCCGAGGCAGGCGGATCACCTGAGGTCAGGAGTTCAAGACCAGCCTGGCCAACATGGCAAAACCTCGTCTCTCTACTAAAAATACAAAAATTAGCCAGGCATGGTGGCGGGCACCTGTAATCCCAGCTACTTGGGAGGCTGAGGCTTGAGAATCTCTTGAACCCGTGAGGTGGAGGCTACAGTGAGCCAAGATCACACCACTGCACTCCAGCCTGGGCGACAGAGCGAGACTCTGTCTCAAAAAAAAAAAAAAAGAAGCCGAAAGGGAATTCTGGGGGGAATGAAAAGCCTTGAGTCTGGGCAGGAGGGAGAAAGAAAGGAGAAGAAAGCAGATTTTCCATGGACTTGCTCTGCTTCCTTCCTCCAGCCACTGCCCATGTCTAGGTCCCCACCAGTGTTCTCCGGGACGGAGCAGCCTCTTCTCTCATCTCCCTGCTGCCATCCTTGATCCCCCACCCTGTTCCGGTCTGTTTTCCACACAAGAGTCAGAGGCATCTTTCAAAAAGCATGCTATTTTCCCTGCTCGAAATCCCATGTCAGTTAGGAGGAGATCAGAGGGGACCGAACTCCCAACTCTGGTCTATGAGACCCTCTGTGGCAGGCCCTGCTGGTGCCCCTGCAGCTGCCCTCCCCTTGGATGCAGCATCCCATCCCTCCCCCACTGCTGGGAGTGTCACCTGCCTGCGGCCCTTAAGAATTACCCTCATTCAGAGTCCTGGACTCGCCCAGTCCATTATGTGTCCCTGCTTCCCGGAGCAGCCCACAGCCCACCATGGACTGATACGGAGGTCCGAGGCAGCACTAAAGCCGGGGTGCCCAGCCTGACCCCACGGGTACCCACTCCAGCGAGAACCACGTCTGCTTGACCTTCCACAGCCCCAGCCCCCTGCCCCCATTTCGCACTTGCTCCCTTGGTCCGCCTCCACTCCCACCTCTTCCTTCTCCTCTGTCAGCCCCAGGTCTACCCTCATTTGAGAGCACCTGCAAGGCCTGGCTCTCTCGGCAACAGCTTTCCCTCTTATTGCCACAGTTCCTTTTCAGCGCCAGGTTCTCCGCGGCGAGACCTTCCCCGGCCCCCTGCCCAGACTGCACTTCCCTCTGTCCCATTTTCTTCACAGCATCTCTCTTCCCCAGAAACCATCTTGTTTACTTGCTGTCTGTTTCCTCCACTAGCCTAGAAACTCCCTGAGGGCAGGGCCGATGTATCCCAGGCATCGCACCTACAGTGTCTAGGGCCCATGATGCTTTTAGGGGAAATGTTTTAATTTCTTTTCAAAATAGAAGTGAAAGAAAAAAAGAAAATAGAAAATTGTACCCTGGATAATATCGGTCTTTGCAGCAACAAAATCATAAAATTTAAACTTTTTCTTTCTTTTTTTTTTTTTGAGATGGGAGTCTCACTCTGTCACCCAGGCTGAAGTGCAATGGCACTATCTTGGCTAACTGCAACCTCTACCTCCTGGGTTCAAGCGATTCTCCTGCCTCAGCCTCCTGAGTAGCTGAGACTATAAGTGCCCACCACCACACCCAGCTAATTTTTGTATTTTTAGTAGAGACAGGGGTTCACCATGTTGCCCAGGCTGGTCTTGAACTCCTGACCTCAGGTGATCCACCCACCTCGGCCTCCCAAAGTGCTGGGATTACAGGTGTGAGCCACCATGCCTGGCCCCCATATTTCTTTAACAAGAGAGAGATAAAAGCATTTTTCTTGGTCAAGCCACCATTATTTGCTTTTTCCCCCTCAGGTACAGCAGAACCCAATTCTGCTAGTCTCCTCTTTCAAATGTAAATTCTCTAAAGGAAGTTACTTTGTTTGACTGATTCACTCTTATACCTTGAGAGCCCAGCAGCAGGTCCAGGGTATAGTAGGTGCTCAATAAATAGTTGTAGAAGGAAGAACTCATTGGAAGCAACAGAAGACACCCTGACAAGATGTGGCGAGCAACTCCAGGGCAGAACCCCAGCCTGTTCCTCTGAACATCCCCATCAAACAGCACAGGGCCAGCTCCAAGCAGGCGTCAGGAGGTGTAAGGCATCCCTGCTTTGACGGATTTCCTGCCATGCTGCTCTTCTCTAAGCGCTTCTCAGCCTGCTCAATCCTTCTCCACTTTGCTGAATGTTTTTCTGAACCCCTCCCCCATCTCCTTCAGCCACAGCCCAATACTCTGCTTGGCTTTCTGTCCCGTCCTGCAGCTGTGTGGTATCAGAGGGCAGAACCTTGCAAAAGATGAAGGCAGTAGAGAAGTGGCAAGCGGAAGGAGACACTCTTGTGTGAGCCATTTTGCCTGCTGGTTTTTGTATGTGTCCTCACTGGATCCTCACACCTGTGAGTTAGGGTGGATTATACCCGTTTGGATGATAATGAAAGAGGCTGTGGATCAGAGAGAAAAGGGCCTTATCCTAGACCAGCCAGCGAGTAAGGAGGAGATTAAAGATGCATCGGAGAAAAGAGATCAGAGTGGCTCAAAAACCCTAAGATAAAATGGGAGGGGTGTGAAGAGTCAGGAGAAGGGGATGTGACCAGTCAGGAAGCACACGGGGACTGCTGAGGAGCAGAGCTGGAGAGGACAACAAGAACAGAGTCCAGGCAGGAGAGGACAGCTGGGAGGAGGGGAGGAAAGCAAGGGAAACACCTGCACGGGGTATGGGGGCCGGTGGGGGGGGCCAGAGGGAGAGGCGAGGGTCAGGTGACAGGTGAGAGTGAAGGTGATGAGGCAGGGGTCAGAGTGACAGTGGAGGGGTTGATGTGACAGTGGAAGGGTCAGAGTGACAGGGAAGGGACCAGGGTGATGGGGGAGAGGTCAGGATGACAGGGAAGGGTCAGGGGGACAGTGAAGAGATCAATGTGACAGAGAAGGGGTCAGGTGACAGAGGAGGATCAAAGTGATGGGGAAGGGTGAGGGTGACAGGGTGGGGGTCAGGGTGAGAGAAGAGGTAAAAGAGAGACAGTGGAGGAGTCAAAGGATCAACGGAGGGGTCAGGGTGATGGGGAAAGGTCAGGGTGATGGGGA
>NW_026652423.1:0-14144 GCF_009828535.3 Hylobates moloch | reverse complement strand
GGTCGGGATGACGGGGAGGGGTCAGGGTGATGGGGAGGGGTCAGAATAATGGGGAGGGGTCAGGGTGATGGGGAGGGGTCAGGGTTATAGGTAAGGGGTCATGATGATTGGGAGGGGTCAGGGTGATAGGGGGTGTCAGTGTGATGGGGAGGGGTCAGGGTTACAGGCAAGGGGTCAGGGTGACGGGAGAGGGCTTAGAGTGGCAGGAAACTGGTAGAGTGAGGGGGAGGGGTGTCCCCGACAGAGGAGGGTGCAAAGTGACAGACGCCTGGTTAGATTTGCAAGCTGACAAAAGACACTTCTGCACCATGTGGAAGAATAAGGGACAAAAATGGGTTAGCTTGACATAAGAAGGGTCAGGGTGACAGGAGAGCTGTCAGACTGACGGAGGAACCATAACAATCTGATGGGGCATCGCACTGACTCCCGAGGGAGCACCTGAACTCCACCAACCAACGGGAGCATTAGCTCCCGCGCAGAAGGGGCAGCCAATCAGAGTGCGCAGCCTTGCATGACGTCACCGGCTGCCGGGCGGACTCCCTTCAGTCAGTGGCCCAAAGGCCCAGTTCTCCGTCACCTCGTGGCCTGGTGCCTCAATGGCAGCGCATGTCCTGCGGCTGACCAGTGGCTGGGGAACTCCTGCTAAGCAGGCAGCCCTGAGAGGGGACAGGGGAGAGAATGGAGGGAAGACAACTGAAGAGACAGAGATGGGGGGACAGAGATAGACAGAGACAGAGAGAGGGAGACAAGGAGACACAGAGACAGAGGTAGAGAAATAGACAGAGAGACAAAGGCAAAGATGGGGAGAGATAGAGATGGAGAGACAGAGACAGAGACAAAGGCAGAGATAGGGAGACAGAGATAGAGAGACAGAGAGACAAAGGTAGAGATGGGGAGACAGAGAGACAACGGCAGAGATGAGGAGACAGAGATAGAGAGACAGAGAGAGAGCTAGGGAGACAAGGAGACACAGACAGAGATGGACAGACAGAGACAAAGAGACAAAGACAGATAGGGGAGAGAGGGAGGCGGGGAAACAGGGAGGGATGGGGAGAGTGAGAGAGGGGAAGAGGGACAGACAGAGATGGGGCCTAGAAGTGGGAGAGACAAGGACTGAGAGATGAGAGGGGAAATGAGAGGGCGATGGGAAGCAGGAAGAGCCCAGAGAGGCAGGAGGGAGGGCAGCTCTGACTCAGAGAGGGCCTGAGCAGCCCCAGGAGGGAACCCCAGAAGTGGGGAGTGCAACTGAGAGGGAGCGATGACGTCTCAGACTGAGAGATGAGGGGGCACGAGGGAGCCCTCGGGCATCAGTGGTGGGTGACAAAGACAGTAGCAGAGAAAGCCAAAGCCATACCGAGGGGCGGATGGACAGCAGAGACCTAGGAGGAGACAGCCCAAGAGGTGCCCTGACCTAGGGTGGATCTGCCGGGCTCTGCGCCCCCACTGTCCCCACCTCCTCTAGGTTGTATGCAAAAGTGCATCTTTGGAGAGGGTTGAAATCTCCCAGTTTCCAAGTCCTTAGATAGTGGCATCTTTTTTTTTTTTTCAAGACAGAATCTCACCCTGTCACCCAGGCTGGAGTGCAGTGCCGCAATCTTGGCTCACTGCAACCTCTGCCTCCCAGGTTCAAGCGATTCTCCTGTCTCATCCTCCCGAGTAGCTGGAATAACAGGCGTGCGCCACCACACCCAGCAAATTTTTGTAGTTTTAGTAGCGACGGGGTTTCGCCTTGTTAGCCAGGCTGGTCTCAAACTCCTGATCTCAGGTGATGCACCTGCCTTGGCCTCCCGAAGTGCTGGGATTACAGGCGTGAGCCATCACTCCTGGCTGATAGTGGCATCTTATACAATGCTTTGCTCTTGTTCACTTTTGTGCAGACCTGACCCAAGAAGCCTCGGGGGCTACTGCACCCCCCACCCCACTGCATCTAGACCAGAGGGAAGATGCAGAGTGAAGAGGGGAGAGGAGCCGAAATGAATGGGAAATCGAGACACCGAAAACAAGACCAGACGTCGAGAGAGGCCACCGAGATGCAGAAACCTCATGAAGGGGCATCTCCATTGACTCAGAGAGCGGGAAAGATAAAAATGGCAGTTGGGAAGGAGCAGAGAAGGCGGCAGAGAGAGCCTCCAACATGAGAGGGGGGCCGGGGGAAGGCCCAGGGACAGATCCAAGAAGTGAGAGAAGAAAAGGCGAGGGGGATGTACAGGGCAAATGACTATGGGTCCTCTGGACACAGAGGGAAAGGAGGTCTCACAGAACTCAGGTGAGTGCTTGTGAGTTTCATTTCTAGGAGGCGGGGGCAGGTGGGCAGCTGGTTTTATTACTGGCTGGTGTCTGGGCTCCTCTGGGGGTGGGGGTCTTTGGAGCTCAGAGAGTGAGTTCCCTGAGGGTTAGGCTCTTGACTGTCCTGTAGCTGGGTTCATGCAGGGCAGACCTAGCACTGTGACTGCCTGGCACTTCACAGGAGCTCTGCGTATTTGTTGAATTAATGAAAACAGGACTTGCTCTAATTAATTTATCAGAGATTTACACTCAGTCTGATATGCTATTGTGGGGTCTCTGCTGTTGCGGGGTCTCTGGAGGCATACACAGAGATCACTGGTGAGTCATGGTGGACTTTCTAGTTTATTTTATTTCAATTAATTAATTTATGTATTTATTGAGACAGGGTCTCAATCTGTTGCCCAGGCTGGAGCGCAGTGGCGCAAGCATGGCTCACTGCAGCTTTGACCTCCCTTGCTCAAGTGATCCTCCCACCTCAGCACACACCATGACTGGCTAATTTTTAAATATTTTGTAGAGACAGGGTCTCACTATGTTGCCCAGGCTGGTCTCAAACTCCTGGCCTCAAGTGATCCTCCTGCCTTGGCCTCCCGAAGTGTTGGGATTACAGGTGTGAACCACTGTACCTGGCCTATTTTCTTTTCCTTTTTTCTATTTTTTTTTTAGATGGAGTCTCACTCTACTGCCAGGCTGGAGTGCAGTGGCATGATCTCGGCTCACTGTAACCTCCATCTCCTGGGTTCAAGTGATTCCCCTGCCTCAGCCTCCCAAGTAGCTGGGACCACAGGTGCACACCACCACGCCCAGCTAATTTTTGTATTTTTAGTAGAGACGGGATTTCACCATGTTTGCCAGGATGGTCTTGATCTCTTGACTTTGTGATCTGCCTGCCTTGGCCTCCCAAAGTGCTGGGATTATAGGTGTGAGCCGCTACGCCTGGCCCTGAAAATCTTTTAACCTTAGAATGATATAGGGCAGTGGTTCTCAATTAGAGGTGGTTTTGCACCCCAGAGGACATTGGGCAGTATTTGCTGCTGGCATCCAGACGGTAGAGGCCAGGGATGCTGCTAAAATCCTACAATGCACGGGACAGGCTTCCACAACAAAGAATTACGCAGCTCCAAGTACAGGCAATTGTGGCTATATGCGGTTGTTATGTTATATGGGGTTGCCACACATTTCCCTCAGCCAATCAATACATAACCTTGTTTTATGCATGTTTCTGTTGAAGGATGCCGTATTTAATACACGTTGTTGATTCATCCAACTCCTGGCCACCAGCACTCTAACTCATGCCTGAATGAAGCTTCTCTAACATACGTATTTTCTCCATGAGGCACATCACGGCCTTCTCGCACTTAGGAACACCAGACTGCTCTTCAGCACCATGCTTGGGGGACCTTTTAAATGCTGATATCGCCACTAAAAGGCCCAAAGATGCAAAGCACATGGCACTAAATAGACCGAGAAAAGACACTTGTTCACAGTATAAGAGCTGAAATGAGAAGGCCCCCTCGTTCAGCCTCGTCTGGGAGCCCACACATAGGGCTACTCAAGATTTTCTCTGCTTTGTGCCTGTCCAAGAATAATCACAAAAACCCTTCGCCTATTGATTCTGGGGTTCTAATAAGTTTCAGCGAGTAGGCAAATTTGCAAACACAGAATCTGGGAATCATGAGGGCCAACTGTGTCAACAGTGCAGATGTTAGAAAACATGACGGAGAGGAAGAGGTCTTGGACTTTGGTTCTGTCTTGATTAGATACACACACGATGAAAGGTCTCGGGCAAGTGAATGCAAATCTCTAAGACTGTTTCATCTTCTGTAAAATGGGCACGTGCATGCTCTCTCTTTCTTTCTGTTTCGGTACTGCCCTTTCCTTCTTAAAGCTGGTTGTGAAGAAGTTTGCTGAGGAATTATGAGAAGTTTGCTGCAGGGCAAGTGAAGATAGAAGAAGATCACAGAAGGAGGAAACTGTGTCAAAAAAGGTAAGAGCCCAAGGGAGGTAGATTTGGACTCCATATAAAGAAGAAGTTTTTTGGTTTTTTTTTTGAGACAGAGTTTCGCTTTTGTCGCCCAGGCTGGAGTGCAATGGCGCGATCTCGGCTTACTGCAACCTCCGCCTCGCGGGTTCAAGCAATTCTCTCGCCTCAGCCTCCTGAGTAGCTGGGATTACAGGCACATGCTACCACATCCGGCTAATTTTTGTATTTTTAGTAGAGATGGGGTTTCTCCATGTTGGCCAGGCTGGTCTTGAACTCCTGACCTCAGGTGATCAGCCCACTTCAGCCTCCCAAAGTGCTGGGATTACAGGCATGAGCCACCGCGCCCAGCCTCCTACTCTTGATTTTTATAAAAGTACGAGCCCCTCCAGAGCACGAGGGATTGTGGATAGACTTCAGGGGCCTGTGCACTTGTACAGGAAAAAAATCCTGTCTTCATTTTCATCATCCTCCAACAAAAACTCAACCTTTCCTCAATTAAATATGTAAGCAGCAAACCATGCTAGTTTCAGCAAGACCCATGCCTGTATCCCCAGTAGGAATCACAGATATTTCCATATCCCATCACAGTGGTGCAGATTTCCCAAAATAGTGTTTATGCTCCTCGTGATTTTGAAATTAGAGTTGTTAAAATCCACCGCCAATGTCTAACATGTTGACAAAAAAAGATGATATTATGATATCACAAATTTTGCTTTTGAAAAATATTTTGAGAACTACATTTTAGTGTAACTGGCCTCTTTTGTTATTTTATGTTATGCATTTATAAACATTATTCTGGGAAGGACTATGGCAGCCTGCCAAAGAGATCCATGACCCCCTAAAAGCCAAAGAACCCAGTTCTAGAGTAAATGGACCCCTGACCACTACATGGTGGATGTGGCCAGAGGATGGGGACTGGGCAGAGAAGAAGGAAGCGGGAAGGGAGGAGTAAGGCAGAGCGTGGCCTCTGGAGGAGACAGTTGGAGGGTGAGGGGTGGCACTGGCAGGCATAGTAGGGGATGTGTTGGAGGGAAGGCACACAGCCCAGTGGAGTAGGGGCAACATCCAGGAAGGGACCAGCAGGACCCTACCAGGATAGCCAGGGCTGTGGCAGGACCATGGGTTCAGAGGGCTGCCTGCCTGGGTTAAAATCCCTCCTCCTTCCTTGAGCCTCAGTTTCCCCCTCTGTAAATGGGCTAACAACCTTGTGTACCTCCCAGGATGAATCTAAGGAATGAATGAGATAATCCATATAAAATTTGGTGTCTGGCTGGTGGCTCACGCCTGTAATCCCAGCATTTTGGAGGGCGGAGGCAGGCAGATCACTTGAGGCCAGGAGTTCGATACCAGCCTAGCCATGATGGCAAAACCCTGTCTCTATTAAAGATACAAAAATTAGCCAGGCATGGTGGCACACACCTGTAATCCCAGCTACTCAGGAGACTGAGGCGGGAGAATCGCTTGAACCCGGGGGGCAGAGGTTGCAGTGAGCCAAGCTTGCCCCACTGCACTCCAGCCTGGGCGACAGAGTGAGACTTAGTCTCAAAATAAATAAATAAATAAAAATAAAAAAATGAAATAAAATGCAGTGTCCCCCAAATTATCAACACCCCCTACAGGTTGGCCTCTGGTTGTGGGGATACGCAGACAGAGTGGCGACAGACATGACCATTCATATTTTAATACGTACTACGTGTTGGGTATCTATTATTATGCTGGGGAATCTCCATCCATGACATCATTTTGCCTTCCCTGAAACCCTTAAGATGGGACGCAGAGGGACAGAAAGAGGCGGGGCAAGAGCGCAAGTATAATAGCAGGGTGGAAAGTGGAGACAGAAAAGGACAGAGATGGGATTTGAGGGAAAGGGGATAAGGAGGAAAGGAGGTCCCCAAAGTTGGGAGAAAGGAGGAAACCCTAGGATGCATGTCACCCCTCCAGGACCAGCCTAAAGCACAGGGGCGTCACGAGGGTTTTGGAAAGAGAAAGGCTCCAGGTTGGTGTGTGAACCGCCTCCCCCCTGGCAGTTCCTCCCCACACCAGGCCGCCTACCTCAGTGGCAAAGAAACCTTTGGGTCGGTGTTTGCCCAGGGACGCGAGGCCACCGGGCCCAGGGCTCTCGCTTGCACTGATGGTCTGTTGAGCCGCGGCCAGGATTTCGTCCAGTTTGTCTAGGGGGAGATGAACAGAGGTGGGACGACAATGAAGTTTGCTTTGACCCGGGCCGCAAAGACCAGAGCTGCCGCCCGCAGTTCATCCAGCACTTGGATCAACCAGGAAAGGGCAGCTCTGTCTGGGTCCAGGTGGACGGGAAGTCCCGCTTGGAGACACAATCTCCCAGCCCGGTGGGCAGCACCCAGGGTGCGAAGGGGTGCGGGCAGGGAACGGGGCAGCCGTCGGGAGAGGGCGGGTGGAGGGAGGGGAGGTGGGATCCCGCCCTCTCTGGGGCAGGAAGGTGAGGGGCGCCGTGGGGTTCATGGTGGGATGGGGATGCAGCGGATGCCGGGGCTGGGGCCCGGCAGCCCGAGGGGCAGGGCTGGGCTGTCTTACTGAGAGCCATCTGATACACGGTCCGCTTTTTCTCCATGCTGGGCACCGGCGCCGGCTGCTGCTCGTACTCTGTGGGCAAAGAACACGGATGAAGCCCAGGGAGCCCCCGGGGGCGGGGCGGAGCGGGCTCGGCCTGTAGGCGTGGCCAGCAGGTGCGGGCCAGTGGGCGTGGCCAGCGGGCGCGCGCATGCGCGAGAGGGGCAGTGAGGGGCCGGGGTCAGGGAGGGGCGAGTCCGCCGGCGGGGTCGGGAGACGGGGGCCCTCCCGCCAGTCCTGTGCCCACTCACCACTCTTCTTCTTCCAGGGGGAGACTAGCCCGGGGGAGAGGCAGTAGAGGAGCCAAGAGTTAGGACGTCAGGGGAAGGCGAGGGGCCCCCTCTCTGGAAGCCCACCTCCCTCAGAGCCCCGGGGTGGGGGCGGTCAGCTGTCCGACCAGCCCCCTGTCTGGGGAAATGGGACCCCCAGGTCCACTCGGCCTCGTCTGGAGGGAGGGGCTCTCTTTCCTCTGTTATTGGGGGTTGGGGGGAGCTGGTGGAGGGAGAGATGTTGAATGGGGCTTGGGGGTGAGGAGGGACAGAAGGAAGGAGACAGAGAGACCCGCAGAGAGGGTACATACAGACCCTTAGAGAGACCCCAACAGAGAAACAGATACAAGAGCACAGTGGAAAGTCGTCTCTCAGACACCCCTTCCCAGAGACACACACACAGGCCAGAGTCCGACCCATGGACTGGGGACAGGATGAGGACAAGGACCCCTGGTCACTAACAACACTAACGAACTCAAGGGATGGTCCAGCCCTCCTTCCCCTCTCCCCCCCAGCCCCCTGGCCTCAGCAGCCCCGCAGGCTCACCCATCTCCTCCAGCTCTGAGGTCATAGATTTGGAACGCAGGGAGATGGTTGGGGGCGGCAGCCGCTTGGCCTGCTGGGGTGCTGAAAAGGTGATGAGGGGAGGCATCAGTATCATGGGGGAGACGCCCCCACCACCCTCTACCACCACAGGGCTCCCAGGGCTCAGAGAATAGCCAGTGCCAGCGTGCTGAGCCCTCCCTGCCTCAGTTTCTCCCCACAAGGGTCATGGAGAAGCAGTGCTAGGGAAGGGAAGGCCTTGGGCAGCAGCAACCAGCCCTGGGGCTCTCGCAGGGCTGAGCCTGGTGGCAGTGGGGTGGCTGCGAGAGTGGCCGCAGGAGCACCTTTCTTGTGCACTGCCTCATCCATGTCCGGGTGCCTGGTGACCATCACCACCTTCACCATCAGCGTGTTGCCCCCTTGGCGGATCATGTTCACCACCTGTCGGTGGCCGACCTTCACCACATTCTGCCCGTTCACCTGTGGCACAGACACCCCCAGATCACACAGCGTAGACAAGGGGAGGGGTGCTTGCAGCTTCAGAGACCCCAAGGAGGATGCCTCCTGCGCTTCCCTGTCCATGGCCCTCTGGGCCACATTCCCCTCCCTCTGACCCTTCATACCACCACCTCCCTGGGCAAGCCCCCTTTCCCACCCTCCCTGGCCCCAGGGTTGGGGAAGAAGCTCAGCCTACCCTATTCACTTCCCCCTCCCTCCTTGTCCCCAGTATTTATTTATTTATTTACTTTTATTTTTAAAAGACAGGGTCTCTCTCTGTCACCCAGATTGGGGTGCAGTGGCACAATCATGGCTCACTGCACCCTCGACTTCCTGGGCTCAAGCAATCCTCCCACCTCAGCCTCCTGAGTAGCTGAGACCTCAGGCACACAGCACCGGCTAATTTTTTTTTTTAAGAGACAGGGTCTTGCTACGTTGCCCAGGCTGGTCTCAAACTCCTGAGTTTGAGTAATCCACCTGCTTCAGCTTCCCAAAGCACTGGGATCACAGGCATGAGCCACCGTGCCTGGCCATCCCCTGGTATTGTGTATGTGTTGGGGACAGCTCTGGGTCACTCTTTTGAGATGCCTCAGAGGCCTTTGGATGGAATCACTGGGGAAAGCAGAGGCTGGCTGGAGGGTGGGCAGGGGGCTGGGAACCCTGGTGCCAAAGGAGAATAAAACTGGGCAGCCAGATCCTGGTGTGGATCATGAGGGGGTCTGGGAACTTCTCACAGGGTCCCAGGGAAGAGAGGGGGCCTGGACTCACCTCGATGAGGAAGTCTCCCATTCGCAGTCCAGCTCGCCATGCCACGCCACCCTCGTCCACGGACTCCAGGTACTGCAGCGCCGGGAAGGCCGGGGTAGGGGTGAACTCCTCGATGGGGGTCTGCGCTGCAGACAGGGAGGAGCCGGCGGGGTCGGAGGGGAGGGGGTGGAGAGGCCGAGCAGGGGATGGGGCTCAGACCCAAGTCACGGAGGCCTCACCGCAGCTGAGGGACCAGCACCCCGGGGTGGGGTGGTGGGCGGGCTGGGGTCCCTTCCTCTTTCCAGCCCCCCTTTCCAGCCCTGCTTCTGGGGTCACAGAGCCCTTCTCCCATCCCCTCCCCAGCTGGCACTCACCCTTGGCCCCCCGGAGCACGAACCCAAACCCCTCACTGTCCTTCTTCTGCAGCAAGACTGTCTTCTCCTTAATGATGTAATCGCTGGCAGGGAGGCAGGATAAATGGGGGGGGTGGTGGGGGGAGTGGAGAAGAGATCATGAGACACAGAGCCTGTCCCCCACCCGGCAACCCAGAGACCCAAACCTCTGCTCCAGGGCCATTAATTGCATCTCCTAGGATCTCTGTCACCCACTCTGTGTGCGTATGCTAGCAGCAGCCCTGATGGGCTTCCCCCTCGGAGTCGGCATGCTCTCTCTCCCACTCCCTCTCTCCTCATTCATCCATCCATGCATCCATCCACCCATCCATTCAGCACCAGGCACGGTGGGGAGGATGGGGAGAAGAGCTTCCAGATTACCAGACAGCCAGGCTTGGGTCCCTGCTAGTCACTTCCTGCCTGTGACCTTGAGCCCACAACTTTAACCTTTTGTGCCTCAGTTCCCTCATCTATAATGGGGGGCTATCACAGATCCCACCTGATGGGGTTGCGGTGGGAATCCAGTGGGGGTAATACACATTTAGTATTTTGCACAGTGCCTGGCACATAGTAGGTGCTCAATACGATCTGCTCGATGTCCTTAGGTCAGGGTGTTAAGTCAAGAGGACTCATGTGCTTTGATGATACCCCTCAAAATTCCTTTATATATATGTCACCTCCCAAGGACCCCACGCAGGGTAAAATTGCTAATTCTGCAGTGCCCAGTATGGTGGCCACTAGGTGCATGTGGCTGTTTTTATGAAAGCGAATCAAAATCAAATGGAAAAATTCAATTCCTCAGTGACAGTGGCCATATTTCCAAGTGTGCAGAAGCTGCACGTGGCTGGTGGCCACCACATTGGACAGTACAGATATAGAACATTTCCATTGCTGCAAAGCTCCCCGTGGACAGCACTGTCTTCTGTATTCCCTGGTGCATCTCAGATGGAGCTACTGCATGCAGTCAGCATATTCTATTATAGTAAAATGCAAAGCACCCATGAATATGGGTGGTAGTTTCCAGTAAAGCCATCAAATACCACCAGCACATTTGGGTAAGGTGCACATACCCAGGAGATGTCAATGAAACTCAGATACAGTTCATGGATCTCAACACTCACTCAAACAGCCCCAACCTCCTGACATGACCACTGTACACCTCAGGAATACACATCCATTCCATTTCCAGAGGATCCGACACCCCAGTCTACAGCAGGAATACTCAGACACGCTGGCTGCAACCCCACTGCCTTCAGAATACCCAGGAACACCCAGGAGTCACTGGAACGCGCACTCTGCTGTCCCCAGCTTCCTTCAGCACTGTCTAAAGCCCAACCCAGGGCACACTTGTAGCACCTCCCACCCTCACAATCCCAGTGTATTCCAATAATACCCAGATCCCAGTAACATCCATGTGGCCCTAATACACTCCAATCATAGCCGGGCATGCTCCCCAATTACCTGCCCCCACAAATTCAGCAAAACAGCCCTCCTCGAATACTCCAGTATGTTTCGGCAACCCCCACACATCCCAGTATGTTCCAATAATAACTCGCCCTCACTCGGATCTCAGTGTATTCCCATAATACGCCCTCTGAACACATACATCCCAGCAAACGCCAATAATAGTTACTGTGCTCCACTGTATTTAGGTACCACCCCCACAGGCACCCCTGTATGCTCCCAGGACCCCCATGGCTCCCCTTGTAAAAATCCATACATTTGCACCGTGGCGACAGGGTTCTGGATGTGCACGTGTCCTCCCTTCCTGCCACCACCCTCCTTGTGGCGCCTCAGTGCACCTAACACCACGCGTGTTCACATGTACATACTCCAGCAACAGTCCTTGCTCAAAGTTCATCACAGTCCAGTAAACTCATCCACACCACACCCACCATGTCTTCCTCCCCTGGATAGAGAGGTGTTGGCAGAGAAGGAGGGAAGGGGCTGAAAGGGGTGAATGAGGGTAGGAAAAGGGAGAGGGGAAGGGAGGAAAGGGGCTGAGAAGGCCGGAACGGCGAGTGGATGGGGAAACTGGACACAGAAATTGGCTCAGAGGTCACAGCTGCCTGTTTCTAACCATGCATTCTGTAATGTCCTCATTCTCACCTTCTTACTCTTCCTCCTGTATCTCTTCCAGGTCTCCAAGGACCCCAGCAGCCAGCAGCACCCTTCCTCACTGGAGGCAACCTCACTTTGTTTCACTCATGCCACAAATCCCTCCCTTCCTCCGTCTTTCTCCCTGCCCTCTGGAATCCCTCTCTTGCCCCCTCATCAGCCTCATACCCCATACATAAGCCTTCCCCAAATGTCAGCCAATATAGTCAATAAAACTCCCATGTCAATATGCCAAGAAGGAGTACTTGCCATTGGCTGGGTAGTATCTGAAGCCCCCCTTCACAGATAGATCATTAAATTGCCTTCTCATAACCAGCCTCTGGGGCAAGGATAAGTACCAATTCCACTTTATCTATGTATTTATTCATATTTTTTGAGACAGAATCTCACTCTCTTGCCCAGGCTGGAGTGCAGTGGCACAATTATAGCTCACTGCAGCCTCAAACTCCTGAGCTCAAAGGATCTTCCAGCTTCAGCCTCCCAAGTACCTAGGACTATAGGTGCTTGCCACCATGGCCAGCTAATTAAAAAAATTTTTTTTTTTTGGTGGAGATGGGGTCTCACTATCTTTCCCACGCTGGTCTTGAACTCCTAGACTTAAACAGTCCTCCCGCCTCAGCCTCCCAAAGTGTTGGGATTACAGGCATGAGTTGCCACACCCAGCCCTAGTTTCACTTATAGGTGGGGAAACAGAGGCACAGAAAGGTTAAGTAACTTGTCCAAGGTCACACAGTGAGTATCACTCTTCAACAATACCCAAGAGAATACTCGGGTAACTGCAGTGGTAATACCCTCCACTCCACAGCACCGAAATACCTTGAGCACGTATATCCGTCTGCTCGGAATCCACCCTGAGCTCGGCCCTGCAGCACCTGGAGTTTATCCCAGGGTGTGGCAGTAACACCGTGACAATGAGGAACACTTATCGAATTATTACTGAATGCCAGTCACGATTCCAAGCACTTTGCATTTATATATTTCCATTTATGTATTCAGTTAGTCCTCACAACAACCCAGGGAAGGGTTGACTGTTATTCTTCCCATTTTATAAATGGGGAAACTGAGGCACAGAGAAATAACTTGCTCAAGATGACACCAGCTAGAAAAATGTCAAAGCCAAGATTTGAATTCACCAGAGGTAACCTATATATATATACCAGTGGTGATCTGAGGCAGGGAGGGGGGTCCAACCACATCCAGACCCACCCTGTTCCTGCTTCTCAACCACCCCCTGTCCTACACATGCTCCATTCCCCTCTCTGCTCCACGACTCCCTCACCCAATCCCCAGCTAGGACATACGTGGTGTTGCCCTCATCCCACCACAGTCTCTTTGGACTTCCCAGCTGCTCTCTTGCTCCCACAGCTCCATGTACCTCTAAACTCCCTCTCCCCAACTCCTGTGTACCCCTCCTCTCTGCACCTCACTCCCTACTCCTCCATGTCATGTTGAGGTTCCACATCGCCCTAACCCACCCCCCTCATCCCTGACTCCCACAAGCCCTCCTCACATCCCAGGGAGCCATCCCCCCATTTCTCATGTCCCCCGACACACCCTACCCCCCTTTCCCCCAAAACATCCTCCTCAGACCTCTGTGACCTCTCCCTCGTCCTTTGGCCTCACTCTTCCCACACCCTCTTGCACCTCCATAAGTAATCTCACTGGCTCCCCTAAAGCACCTCTGGTCCCTTTCGTACTTCCCAGGTACCCGCTTTTGCATCCATGGAAGCCTCTACCTATTTCTGCCCCCTCGACTCACTTCACCACATGCCCTCCCGCCTGCGTTTACTGGCAGCTGCGTTTCATTTACATTCCCTGCGTCCTCTTGGTATTCTCCCCCTACTGCCCAAATACCCACCCCCCAATCCTCCCCACATTCCCTGAATTCCCTCCCCACCCCACTTCTCTGATCCGAACCCTCCGTGCTCACCCTCTGTGCTCACCCTCTGTGCTCCAGCCTCCACCCCTCCCCCACTTCAGTATCCCCACTCTCCCCTGTTCCATTCTCAACCTTGCACTTCCTACCCAGACCCCTCTAGTCCCTCCCCCTGGCCCCCCATCTTGGCTGCCCCTGCAGCACCCCATTCAGGCTCCCTCTGGCTGACTACCTGCCCTGCAGGAGCTCACACAATGCTTTTCCCCGGGCCATCCCTCAGCGACCCTGAGCGGCCTCCGGAGCTCAGCAGCCAGCTCCTGTTCACTGGATCCCACACACAGGGGCACTGCAGCGGCCTGCACTCCCCTCCCCACCCCAACGTCCCTCTCACACACCCAGGGGCCGCCAGCCCAGAGCCTGCTGCTGTGCACAAAGCACCCGCAACCCCGCACTCAGCCCCTCCCCATGTACCCGTGTCCACGGCCTGCCCAGGGGCCCCCATACAGGGACGCCAGCCCCCCTCCCCAGGCTGAGAAGTGGCACACACAAGCGGATGCAGCTCCCCATGCAGCTCAGCCGGGGCTCAGCACACGTGCCCTACATGGGCAGAGGGCAGAGCCAGTGACTCAAGTGCCCCTGACATGCACAGACCCCCGGGGGCAAGGGGGCAGGGGGGAGGAGCACATGGGGACAGAGACACAGGATGGACCGTTGAAGTAGGGACCTGTGGGGGAGGGGCAGGCCAGGCCCCGGAGGGTGGGTGTTGGGAAGCACAGCCGCAGTCTCTGGGACAGACCCACTCCAGCACACACCACACCACACACACACACACACACACACACACA